>NW_026604593.1:0-20452 GCF_024763615.1 Phlebotomus papatasi
TGCAAAGCTAAACTTAGAACTAGAATAAGTTCTCACAATAATAAGTGGATTCAATCATCCTTTAATTCCGAAAGTAAAGGGACTAGTTTAGTAATGGGCCTTTTATATTCACCCTTGGCAGTTTTCACTGTAGCCACCCTTACCAATCCGTCAACCCCCGGATGAACTTCCCTCACAACACCAAGTGGCCAATGAGTTGTGGCACTATCGGTTTCAATTAAAAGCACAACGTTTCCAACTTTTAAATTTTTGTGCTTTTTATCCCACTTGCTGCGGATTTGCAGTGTTGAAAGGTATTCTTTCTTCCAGCGAGCAGCAAAATCTTGCTGGATGCGTTGGCATAATTGCCATCTACTCAATTTATTCATGGCCAAGTGGCCTACATAAGGATCAGGCAGTTGTAAAGGAGGAATTCCAATTAAGAAATTGCCTGGTGTCAAAATGACAGGATCTTCACTGTCTTCGGAAATACTTACGAGAGGCCGACTGTTCAAAATGGTCTCAATTTGAGCCAAGACCGTTACCATCTCCTCATAAGTAAGCAGAGCTTGCCCGACCGTGCGACGAAAGTGGTGTTTGAAAGAACGAACGGCGGATTCCCATAATCCTCCATGAGAAGGAGCAACAGGGGCATTGAAATGCCACTGAATGGACAGGGATGAAGCAAAGTTTGTAATTCGTTCTTGGGATGCATGGTGACGGAGTAGGGTCTTTAGCTCTTTATCTGAGCCAACAAAATTTGTCCCATTATCGCTGAACATTTGATTGGGAATACCGCGACGGGCTACGAACCTTCTCAGTGCCGCAATAAATGAATCTGTTGACAATGATGTCACCAATTCTAAGTGTACGGCCTTTACACTCATGCATACGAATACTACTACGTACGCTTTTTCCAAGGACTTGCCTCTGGACAAACGTCTAATCATTATGTGGCCCGTGAAGTCCACCCCAGTGGCCACAAAGGGTCGGATATGAGATACTCTACATGCGGGAAGCTCCCCCATGAGCTGTTCGCAAGACGGAGGTTTGACCTTTTTGCAAACAACGCATTCACGGAAAACCCTTCGGACCAGGTTTCGACCACGAATTGGCCAGTATTTTTGGCGTAAATGGGAAAGGACAAGTTGCGGACCTGCGTGCATCAGAGTGACATGCTCTCTAACGGCAATGAGATGGGAAATTTTTGCATTTGGCAAAATTTTGGGATGCCTTACATCGTAGGGTTCATTAGAATAATGAAGTCGTCCCCCCACCCTCAATACCCCATCAGAATCCAGAAATGGACGGAGTTTTCTGATGTATTTCAATTTGTTGTTAGAGTCGAGGGTGTTTTTAGCCACTGCATTTACCACTTCAGGCATTTCCTCGTGCTGTGCCCATTTGATGAGCAAAGTCTCAGCCTTGCAAATTTCACTAACTGTTAGTGGTGATTGTTGCGCTATCTTAAGAGATCGTGTCACACGTCGATGAGACTTGAAGAAATCAGAAGCTCTGATGCACCACGCAAGCGTCCGGACAATACGCGTGAATGTTCCAATACGACAAACTAAATGTTCGTAAATTGAACGAAATTTTTGTGATTCTGTTTCTCCCCCTTTGGGAATGGAACTTTCCACAAAGCATAATGCTTGAGGAGAACGCATGTGAAATGAAGAAATAGAGAACACTGGGGGCCAGTTTTCCCTCTTAAGGCACAACCACTTGGGTCCAGACCACCATAAGTCGCTCGATAATAAATCTTTGGCGCTTGTGCCTCGCGAGATGAGGTCTGCCGGGTTCTCATGCGTTGACACATAATTCTATTGATGGGTTTTTGAATGTGACAAAATGATTTTGGTCCGGTTGCGGACGAATACGTCTTGTTTAGGTTTGGGTTGATGGATCTGACACAAAACTACAGCTGAATCAGTCCAGAAATTGAAATTCTCAATTGCCAGTGACTGTGAAATTGAGATCATGAGATCCACAGCCAAAACTGCAGCACAAAGCTCAGCCTTTGGGATAGTGAGTTTAGGCATTGAATTTTTCTTTTTGTCAAGTGGAGAGATTCGAGACTTTGACGAAACAAGTCTAGAAAATCTTTCTCCTAACTCGTTGATTGTTACGAGAAAAACCACCGCACCATACGCGACCCCACTGGCATCCGAGAACGCATGGAGTTCTCTGCCAACCACCCGGTCAAATTTGGAATACCACCGTGGGATTTTCAGTTCTTCAATGTTTGGCAGATCAGAAATGAATTCCCCCCACCTTTCCCTCACACTCTGGGATACTTCGTCCCTCCAGTCAAGCTCTTCAATCCATGTTGCTTGCATTATTAATTTTGCTCTGGTCAGAATGAGACCAACAAAGCCACATGGGTCATAAATACGCGCAATAGTGGATAGAATGTGGTGTTTAGTTGGGAGAGCTTGATCAGCCAAATTGGAAACACGAAACTGAAAACAGTCTTGACTTGATAGCCAAACAATTCCAAGGGTTTTGGTTTCGAAACTCAAATTGACTTCCTCATTAGTAGAAGAGGAAACCTCCGATTCCATCACAGCAGAGCTGTTGGGTTGAAATTTGGACAATTCCATGCCTGCCAAGAGAAACAGGGACTTCAATTCTTCCTTAATTTTCAAAACCTCATCAACGGTGGGTGCTGACAACAAACAGTCATCAACATAGGTATTCTCGCGAATGACTTTAGCTGCAGCTGGGTATCGATTACCCTCGTCTTCTGCGAACTGCATGAGAACCCTAGTTGCCAAAAATGGAGAGCTGGCAACCCCGAAACAAACCCATGTAAATCGAAAATCTTCGATTTCATTGTCGAGTCTGATCACGAATCTTTGCAGGTCTCTATGGGAAGGGTGAAGCTCAACTTGCAAATACATTTTAACAATATGTCGCAAGTTAATGCATATTTATGCATCCTAAATCTCCAAAGGATTGAAATCAGAAGGGGCTGAACGATAGGTCCCACATGCAAGCAGTCATTGAGACTCACACCTGACGTTGTGACGGAATTTGCATTAAATACTGGTCTAACTTTGGTGGACAACGCATTTTCCCTAATCACGCAGTGATGTGGCATGTAGTATTTTGGTATTGAAGGAGCAAACAATTGGTTTGCAGGGACCCGTTCAATAATTCCCAACTGTAAATACTCACGAAATACAGTTAAGTATAATTCTTTGAGAGTCAAGTTCTTATCAAGTCGTCGTTCAAGGTGCGAAAATTGACGCAATGCTTGATTTCGATTGGAATGTAAGACCTGAATGTTCTCATTGAGAGGAAGTTGAACTTGATATCTCCCTTCTTTAGTTCGAGTGACAGTTGTGTCAAAGGAGTTCTCCGCCTCAGCTTTCTCAAACGATTTGACGTCCTCTTTGGGGATATCTTCGATTTCCCAGAACTGTTTCATGGTTTTATCGAGTGAAGCTAAGGTGGTGACGTTGCAAGAGACGGGTTGAGGAGGTGAGACCTTAAAACAAGGACCTACTACTGTAGGTGTATTGTAAAGCCGCCCCTGTAGAGTAAGAGGGAGGGGGAGAGATGATATGGATGCAAAGAATAGGAGTAGGGAGTAGTTCTCACTGAGTAGCCATAGAGAGAAGACAAATGTAAATTAGCTCAATAAATTGAACTACACTACTAACCATCCGAAAACGCTATTGAGCAGACGCGGTTGGCCGTCTTCCAATTCATACTTGTCGACACCGAAATAATCCCAAGAATTTGCCCCACCTATCAAAAGATCTATACGTTGGCAGTGGTTCCAATGGGGATCTGCTAACTTAAGATGTGATGGGATCTTGATCTTGGCATCATTGACCTCCCAATTGGGGTGGTCTGTAGTCACACGTGGCATGACTAGACAGTCAAGAGACTGGCTCATGAGAATATTGTTAATCTCATATTCAAGTTTGACTTGAGTCTCTTGTTTGCACAATTGTGTGCTGTCATTTACTCCATTGATGGAAAAACGAGAAATCTTACATGGGAGCTTCAACAGTTGGCACAAATTGGTGTTAATGATATGAACCTGTGAAGCTGGATCCAAAAGAACTCGACAGAAATGTTTCTGATTGTTTTGACCTAACACCGTTACCACAGCAGTGGCAAAAAGCACGTTGGATTGAACTCCCCCGTTAGTAGTTAAACACGTGGGTGTTGTGGAGGAAGTTAACTTATCCGCAGAATGAATCGTGGGATTCAAAGCCAACTGACTGGAGATGGAGGCGACAGTGTTTGGGATCGAATTTTGAGTTGTAACGCAAAGGGCGGATCCTGATTGGTCAGTGTTCAGCACACGGAAGCTGAACAGATTTAGGAAGTTAAAATGCACTAAATTAAATTAAATTATGTAAGCAAGAATTGAAAATATGTCATAAGAATATAGGTGAAAACAAAGAATGTAATTTAGGTCATGCCACTGCTCCAAATTTAATATGTGTCATAAAGTGGGAGTGCATGGCAAATTATATAAAAAGTGAAAATTTGTGAATAAAGTGTGGCAGTTAGCTCTAACCGACAGGTGAGGCTTTTTCTGCTCCAGAACAGACGCTCCTAAGTCAGGCGTCAGCCCTAACGGGCTCAAGGCGGGTGAAGAGTAGAGTGCGGTCATAGGGTGCTGATGGATATAGCACCTCGCGTGACTGCACCAATCTTCACCAGCCCAACGGTCCACTCTCATCGTCGTATGAGATGAACCCCCCCTTATCATTAGAGAAATTTATTTCTCTTGGTCCTTTTCAGCTTACCTACAACCTATCTACAGTCAGAATCACCGGAAGATGCTGAAGGCTTGAATGCTTCGTGCAACAACTTATTGTGAGGCTTATTACAAGTTTTACAAAATGGGTAACTACACTAATCAATAGGATGAGAATCAGAAAGACAATTTTGGCAAATATTTAGCTGATGAACTACTTCCAATCTTTTTTTCCATGTGTGACTCAAAAAAAGTTTGCACCGATACAATTTATGGGGAGCTTCCTTACAATAAGAACAATTGGTTTGAATCCCTGATACCAGTGTAGATGCTTTCTTTTTGGGTGGAAACTTAGGTTTTTGTGACTTACTCGGACCTGGTTCAGGAGTGTCCTCAGAGGGTCCTGTGTGCTCTAATGCGCGACATCTTTTGTTCAGGAACCGGTCGAAATCTTCCCATGTGGTGGTGGAGATATCGTGATTCTCTTGCGCCCAAAGCCACTTAGTTTCTCTGTCAAATTTCCTCAGTATCCACTGGATGAGCCATGGATCTCGTTGAGTAATGTTCATCCCTTCCAATGCGTCAATTGCTGATGAAGTGTTAGATTGGATGCGCCTGATACTTGCAACATTGGGCTGAGTAATTGACGGCTGGTCCAAAAACTGATCCATCAGCGCGCACATTATGGAAAGTTTGTCATCGTACCTCTCTTTGAGACGATTCCAAGCTCTTGCGTAATTGTCATCTGAGATGCTGAATTTGCTGATGAGTTGCTCAGCCTCTCCCTTGACAGCATTTTTGAGGTAGTTCATCTTCTGCGCTTTAGTCAACGATGGATTGCTGTCGACTATGGATATGAACATATCATGGAATGTTCTCCATGAAGCATAAGATCCCGAAAATTCAGGGACCTTAATTGGCTCCAATTTTGCAGAAGATTGCGTCGCAAAACTTGTTTCATTTTCTATTGAAGCATTCAGAAGTTCTTGTCTGGATTGTTCCAAATAAGAACGGAAATTATTGTTCTGAGCTTCCAGAATTTCTTTCAGCTTCCTTTCCTCTGAAGTTCTTTGGAGTTTTTGCTCCTCCAACTGACTTGCCATGAGGCTAAGAAGTCTATTGAGGGAAGAGGAATCTCCATCCAATTGTGGCGTCAAATGTTCTTTAGAATCCTCAATTGTGGTTATGAGAACCGAGATCCTTTCATAAGTTTGCATGCATTCTTCCAAAAATGCCAAGAATTCTAAATTCTCAGCTTCAATTTGTTCAGCTGTAGAGCACTCTTAAATAATTGAATGCTGCACTTCTTGGAACTTTTTCTCGATTCTGTTCACCAACTCTCTTTGAGTTTTCAGCTCCGATTTAGCTTTAGGCTCAGTTAACAGCTGCGGATCATTCTCATACCTCTCAATGTTCCTCTTGAGGGTTGTCAATTGACCTTTGTACGAGGCACGAGATGACGTTTTGTGCGGCATGTCGCTGGCTGAAGTTCCACTGACTCCAACGGTGCTCGGCAGGACCAATAAAAGTGGTGAGGATTTACCTGAGAATTAGACAAAGAACTCCTGCACACTGGAAAAAGTGTGCCAAAAAATTTTCGTACATAAAAAAATTAACTTATTGTGCACAAAATTTGTTACACGAACACTACACAGAAAAATGTACACACGGTTTGTTAACCGAAATATGCTAGAATCTGGTAAATTTCGTTACTAAATGGAGTTTTTCTCTCAGACGGAGAGCGATAGAGAGTAAATGCCATACAAAATGAGAGAAAAGCAAATCATGCGATGCTTGCACGAAGAAATATTTTGTGTTACGCTCTCACATTTTGAGAGAATCCTCACATTGATCAAGTTAGTGTGAAACAAAATGTCGGACGCTAAATATTTGGCTGTGAATTTTCAAGGCGACAAAGCGTGGGTTAAGGTGAATTTCAGTGGAAATCTGCAGTATTGTGATTTAGAAAGTGCAGGTGAGATTGCGACACAACTAAAGGACAGATGGAGAAGAAATTTATTATACTTTTCTGTGATTACAGCACGTGAACAATTGAACATTCGTGGGGGCAAATTGGAAATCTTCGACGAAAATTCTATCAAGCTTGTTCCAGCCACATTTTCGGAATTGGCCAAGGAATCATTCATTCTGAGGCATACTGAAACGTGTGAAACTTCATCTTGTTCTGCTACAGAATCAGCTTCCACAGGAACTACTAGCATTGTAGAAGATTCTGCTTCTGCAGTTCACGGAGGCGGAGCGGAGGGCCCCTCAAATATTGTGAAGGCTCCAGAACTTTTCTACAAACTTATTGTGAAGGTAATTTTCACCATTTCCCTCCTAAATACAGCTTCCCATATAATTTTCTACGAATTTCTTAGTAATCATTTTGCGCGATCATCCGTTTCTAAATAAATTAGGCATGCCAAATTTTCAAAAAATATTAGTACTATGAAATTTAATTGAATTTTACAATATAAGTTTTGATAATGTTTATTCTGTTTATTAAAAACACATTATTTATAAGTATCCTTCAAAATTCTAGAAAAATAGTTGTGAAATTTTCGAAATTTTAATGAAATTTTGTGAAATTTTATGTTTTTTCAAATAATACAAATACAAGAAATATTTATGATTTCACTCCCTTCTTCCAGAGGAACCAATTTTTCCATAGTTTTGTTGGCTATTTTCGTAAAAACTCGAAGGTCCCTCTCAATAAGTTAACCGTCCGTAATGCTACAAGCTGCATATTTTCCTCTTCTCTCTCCTTCCACTTCAATGTTTTATTTAAATCAAATGCGAATTATATATTTTGTCTTTTTTTTTTTAAGTTTTTGATGTCATACAAGTAGCTTAAGAAATCTTTTTGTCCTTGGAAATGTTTCATTTCGTTATAACTGTGTGTTCTTTTTAAAGATAAAATGTTAAAAAATTTAAGGAGTGTATTTAGGTGAGATTCTTAACAATCTCACCTACTATAATCCTAACAAAATTTCATGTCGTCCGATCGACCTCAAATTTGGCCAAAATGTGTTTCGCCACTTCCTGATTCCGAATATATATGTGGCTAAGTTACGTTCCCGGCCGGCCGGCCGGCCGGCCGCTCTTTGGAGCTTAATAGCTCCTAAACTAAAAAAGATATCGACTTGCGGTTTTCGGCAAAGGTTATATATCGGGTGAAAATTGCAACTTGGTGCATAGACCCCCCACCCCCCACCCCTCCTTCCGCCATTTTGAAGACCCCCCTTTTTTTGTTTTCTCAATAGCTCCGCCCCTATGGCATCGAGCAGGCTCAAATTTTAGTATCTTATAGCTGGGCCTTAGAGCTTTCCATCAATACCAAACTTAAGGTCCCCCGACCCCCCTGACCCGAGCTATAAGGGCCCAAAAAAAATTTCTTAAAATGGCCATAACTCCGGTTCTAATTGTCAGAATTTAAAAAGTGAGGGCTTTTTGGAAAGCTCTCGTGAAATGCCACTTCCCCTTCTAACATCGCAAGTTCAAAAAACTACCGCTAGGGGCGCTTTTTTTAAAAAGAAAATTTTTAAATCTTAAAAGTTAAATAACACAAAAATTCCATTGTGCATCGGGCTGAAAATTTAGTATGTTGTAGCCGTTGATTATACCTATCAAACAAAAAAAACCTTAAGTCGATCCATAACCCCTGACCCGAGCTATAAGGGGTCAAAGTTCGAACATTGACCGGCCTCTATCTCCGGTTCTAATTAACATAGCGACCTAAATTTTACCTTTTTGGTTTCGTCTCGATGAGCACTTTCAGATGGAAGTTCAAAAAGTCACCACAGGTGGCGCTGTGATAGCGTCAAAATTCATCGAAATTCAAAGTCACTTTTCTCAAAAACGGCATTGTGCAAGTTAATGAAATTTTAGTATGTTGTAGTCCAGTCTAGGACGTTTCCAAAATGGTGCGTATGCGCGCTGTGGTTAAAACAGAACCGGAGATATGAGGGGTCAAAGTTCACGAAATTCAAAAAATCATATCTCCGGTTCTATGTGACCGATTTTGATGAATGAGGGCTTAAACGAAAGATCTCACCAAATGCTACAACTTTCTATAATATTTGAACTTCGTGAGACCAACACCAGGGGCGCCACAGTCGAAAAACCAATTTCAATATCACATAACCTCAATTATCTCGACTGTCGCTGAACCGATTTTGATGATTACTTCAACATAATTGTAGAGCACATTTGTCTCTACATTTCGTCAATACATCATTTTCCACTCAGACTACGCTATCACTCCGATTTTGCCGTTTAAGTGTGAAAAAATTGATTTTTCCCATAATAACGCTTTGAAATCACTCAGATGCCAATTTGACTGCCTCTACTCCACCAAGACACTTAAAATAGGGTTTGAAATGGAAAGTCCCACAAAATACAACAATTCTTTGAAATAGTTGAAGTTCAACAAATGACTACTTGGGGCACCTGGATGAAAAAACGAGTTAAGAAACAAAAAACCTCGCTTATCTTGGCTTCTGAGTAATCGATGAGATCATGTTCTATGGGAAAATTATAGAGAACATTCTGGTCTACATTTCACCCATATAACACTTTTCTGTCAGTTCATCCAAATCCTTGATATTTTGGTTTAAATACAAAATTTGTATAATTTCACGAATTTGATTCAAGATAACTGAATGGCGTCTCCCAACTTCAGCTCTAAATCGAATTTGCATGCACTCTGAGTTAGCTCACGTTAAGAATCTCACCTACATAAGCCGGTTAGGATTATCTGTCCCTTTTTTGAAACGATTATGTGAGTTTGAGCTCGTTGCTTGGTGTTTGACTCCATGACAATTATAAACCGGTAAAAACTGCTAATGAACTGTCAGTGAACTGATAATTCCCTTTAACATTATATATAAATTATGCTGTGTAAAAATAGGTACTTTCGAAAATACTCGAATTTTGAAGGAAATAATTATGTATTTCATTAAAAAATATTGATGAAATTTTGTCGTTATTTATTATTGGAGCTCTGTTTATTGTAGGTACTTCGAGAATATTTTAAAATACAGAGAACTGTTGTTGTGAAAGGTTCAGACCTCTTAAAGAAGACCTCATTGAACAGCCAAGAGCGAAAAAAAGTAATCCATATTGTTGCAAACCATCTTCTGCTTTTCCGACCAAACCCAAAAAAGGCAGACAAAATTGCTTATGCAAAAGCAACAATTGAATTGTTCCCGTGTCTAAAAATTGACACCGAACTTGGATACGTAAGTTATTACTTAAAACTTCATCTTTTTTACTCAATATTTTTAGTTCATGGAATATGACAATTTTTCCAATAGGATTCTGTGTACAATCCCAAAAATCGCGCTGGCTTTCTTGGTAACTGCCTAAGAAGGAAAATATTCGTAAGGAAATCTACAAATTTAGTTTTCGACTCTGAAGATGAAGAAAACGAAAATGTGAATCCATCTGAAGATGAACTTGACGATTCTGCATTGGAATCTATTAAGGAGGATTTAAAAGTATGCTGTTGGCGACAACACAAACGAAAAATTGTTGATTGTATGAAGAAAACCTTTAAATATCGTCGGAACTTTTTGCAGACATCTCTGAAAAGTAATATTCTTTTGGAATATCCGAGATTTCAAGACACATACGGATTGGTAATATCTTGGTCTTTAAAATAATTTTTAATTATGGTATCAGAATATTTCATTTTATTTTTGTCTTTTTTTTAGATCCACCAAGACTTCAAGACGTTGTATCCGGATGATAATGAAAATTTGGTTGGTCTGTTTCAACCAGATTTCCAAGAAAAGTTGCAGACTCTTGGTAATTTAAACACCATTACAGGACAAAATAAAGGTAATTACACATTTGTAAAATTTTAAAACTTTTTTATAATTTACGTAAATAGAAAATACTATTTGCCAAGTCACATATTCAATAAAAAGGTTACATTAATTTTAATATATAAAAGTCAGTTTTCATACTTTCCTATTTTACAAATAAATACAGCATGCCAAGAATGTTTTAACAGTATATCAAACTAGTCGAAACAACACCCCAAGCAGCCAGATCCTTTGGAAATCCCTGTCATTTGACAGGTTTTGACCTCTTACTATATTATTATTCTTTTCTCTAAAACTCTTTTCTGAAGCTGAATCAAAATTTCAGATAACATTCCGCAAATATTGTCTCTGCTTAGTTTAATTCAATAAATCTTTAAAAGAATTTAAAAAAAAATGTAAAAATATGCAAGAGTATTTATTTGTTATTTATGGATACCTATTTAAATCAATTGAGTGAAAAATAACTACATGAATATAATTATTTTAGACTGGTGTTCCGAAATCATTGCGACACTCTGTTGGATAACGCTACTACGTCCGACTGGTAATGGCCGCGGAACTAAACGACCACCTTTAAAGAGAGCATTCATGGATTTCATTGTGTTCCAATCGGAAAATGAGGAACTAACTCCGAAATCGTCTCCAACTATAATTGCACAAGGTGGAACACGATCCGATGTAAGACGGTTTTTTGTGTCAGTTGATGGTACTCTCATTGTGACAAACAACACTTTTATTGACGCATTCGATATATTCTTCAAATTGCATTTTGTATTTGAAATCAAATACGAAGACACTCTACGTAATTTTCTTACGTATTTGGAATATTACGTTTTCAAAATAACTGACAGGAGCATTCCAAATACCACAGTGAACAAGTGTCGCATGCTTCTCTTGAATGCACAAAACGAGTAAAAATTAAGGTAAAAAAAGAAAATAATACAACAATGATTCAGTGTAGTATTTGCGAAACAAATTACTTCGGTAATATTGGTAATACTGAAGATTATATTAAGCATATTAGACGTATTCATTGCTTCACTGAGAATTCAGGAGCATCTGTACCATGTGGATACTCAATGTGCAAAAAGTCATTTGAAACTATAAGTGGGTTGAAGTATCATATGATTCATTGTTCGTACAAGAATGTAAAAACTCCTGATCAAAATTCATCTAAAGAAGTAATCCCTGTCTTTGATGAGTTTGAAGGTTCAAGTAGCAATGGGATTAACCAACCCGGAGAAAATATTTCAATCCAAAGCGATTTTTTTGGCGATACGTCTTTTGATTCGGTCAATACATTGAAATTTATCTTGGAAAAATTTATAAATGATCTACAAGGATTTTTTCTATCAAACGCGGTTTTTAACTTTGTATTCAAGTTTTTGATTTCTTTCCTGTCTCATTTGTTTTCCGTAATCAGAGAAATTGTAATGTCTTCTAAAACGGTAGGCTGCAAAATCTTAAGACTATCTGAAGTTGAAAAGTCTATATGTGAATTCCTTTCTGATTACAAAACTACCTATCTAAGGAGAAATATTATATTTGAAAGTATGCCAGAACCTTTAGAAATTCATATTGGAATTAAATCAAAGAGAAGTTTGGATTCGGGAAGAAAGTCATTTCTAAATATGCCTTACCCAATAACATTCGTAAAAGTAAGTTTGATTGAGACTTGAAAATTTGTTTTGAGTTTGTCTCATGTCCAAAAACACAACATTTTTTCAGAAGTAAAAGATAATGGAACTACTATTTTGACTTTTAAAGATGGTATATTTTTTAAAAACTTAAGACGGAATCTGAAACATCGAACATGCTCTATCTTAATTTATATTTTGATGAATTTGAATGTGTTAATCCGATTGGATCTAAGACTGGTCGACATAAGATTGGAGCTTTCTATGTAAATATCAGAAATTTTCCCAAAGAATTAGCTTCAAAACTACATCATATCTACCTATTTGCTTTGGTTAAAAATGAAGATTTAAAAAAAGTTGATATAAATCTCGTACTTCGGCCACTTATAGAAGATTTAAAAACATTGGAAACTGTTGGTATTAACATTAATTGGAATGGACAAATAAAAAATGTCAAAGGAGCTTTAATAAACATTTGTGGCGACAATTTAGGTTTAAATGATCTGCTAGGTTACAGAAAAGGATTTAATTGTGACTATTTTTGTCGCTTTTGTTATTGCACATTAGAAGAAATACAAAGTAAGTTTAAAGAAGAAGAATTTGTTATGCGTACAAGAGAGGCTTATGAGAAAGACGTCCTAGAGATTTCTGAAAATGTAGATCATATTAGAGGAGTGAGAAGTAAAACATTGTTTAATGATTTGAATTATTACAATACGATTGAATCACAAGCTGTGGATATTATGCATGACATGCTAGAAGGAGTAATACAATACGATTTATACTTATTTTTCAATTTTTTGATTACCAACAAGTACAACACATTAAATGAAATTAACTGTTTAATACAATCGTTTAATTTCGGATATCTTGATAGGCAAAACTTGCCATCTAACATCCGTATAAGTACAAAAGGAAACATTGGACAAAAAGCAGCGCAATGTTGGACATTACTTTCTTATTTGCCACTGATTTTTTGGAGTCATTTCAAAAACAAAAATGATTCTAATTTGAAAAACATTTGTAAGGTAATCATCCTTTTGATACAGTGCTGTCAACTCATTTTTTCTCATAAGTTTGAAATATCTATGATTGAAGATTTAAAAAAGAAAATATTTTTGCACCACAATCACTTGAAATTGGTTTTTCCTGATTTCAAATTTAAGGCCAAATTTCATATTATGATCCACTATCCTGGAATTATCAAGAAAATGGGGCCTTAAATTGACATGTGGTGTATGAGGTTTGAGGGAAAGCATGCACCCCTAAAATCATCAGCGAATTTGAGTAAAAATTTTGTAAACATTTGCAAATCAATAGCAATGCGTCATCAAGAAAGAGTGTTTTTTATGTTGAAAAATGAAGAAATTGGAGAGGAAATTGAAGTATATAATGATGAAGAAGTCCAACTCGAAATTGCTGAAAAAATGAATGTATTAACTAAGCAAGATATTATAATATTGAAATCAATACCGAAATATGCTTATTTAAAAGTGGGACTCTTTTTTGCCTTGAAATGTCCCAAGAAAATTTCACAAAATTCTTAGTATTTTTCAGTACAATAGTATTTTTTATTCATACTCTGAAAAATATGAGACTGAAAAATTTGATAATGATTTGCAATGTTTTAAAATAAAAACAAAGAGTGAAATGTGTACAATAGAAGTTGATAAAATACAACATAAAGAACGTTTTTCAATGTCCATTGTAAATTCATGCTTTTATATTGTTTCCAAAAAAATTATAATGTAACATTGAATAAAATTGAATTCTGTGATATATTTTTTCATTTCTTTCTATAATAAAAAAATATGACTAAAAAATTTTTTTATATGATGAAAAACTAAATTAATAACATAGTTTAAGGAAGAAAGGTATTATAAGAAGGGTTTAGGATAGTGATATCACTTAGTGCGATGCATCAGTTTATTCCATCTTGAATAATTTTTTTTAATATTATAGTATGTCAGAATTGCAAAACAAAATAAATATTTATTTTGATTCTGCAATTCCTTAATACCATAATATTCAAAAAATCAATTTATTCAAGAAGGCATTAACTGGTGCATTCCACTAACTAAGTGATATAACTATCACTATCTAATTGTTAAAATATTTTTTTTTCTAAAATTTCATCAAAAAGTTAACCATGGTTAATAAAATTTGAATCAAGAAAATCTACAAAACGTTAACAAAAGTTAAAGAAGTTTTAACGAATGTTAATAAAACGAGCAGTTGAAAATTGCTGAAAACCTTAAGAAGTGTTAACGAAATGTGTAGCAATTCATATTAATAAAATTTTAACCTTTGTTAAAAATATGTGTACTAAAAGTTTACTCTAAATTTTAACGAGGGTTAACAAATTGTGTGTCAAACACTTTCTAAAAATGTTACCGATGGGTAAAGAAAAATAAGTTAACATCTGGTAAAGTTTTTATTACACGAACACTTTTTCAAATCTGGGCAGCGCTCGGTGTAATAAATTTTTGTACAAATTTTTCTGAGTGTGAGTTCCAAAGCCCTGACTTTTCCCCAATTAATTGTGGTAATTGTACCTGAGAATTAGACAAAGAACTCCTGAGTTCCAAAGCCCTGACTTTTCCCCAAATAATTGTGGTAATTGTACCTGTTGAGGAAAGAAATACAAGCCTGGTTATCCTGGCGAAGGAGGATCAATAAAAATTTTCCTCCTCAATGTTCTGCTGCGCAGCTTTTGCCTCGAAAAGACTTCCACTCGTTGGGCTGGATTCCACGAGGTTCACTCACAGTCCTTTTCTTTCACCTTTTTCTCGTGAAATGGCACTTCTGGATCACCACTCAGGCCAATTCTCACTCACGAACGACAATAAAACACTTTGGTGCAGTCGCGAAAGATATTTATTAATTTTTGTGGCAGAGCGATAAATTTTTACACTTGACTTTGAACTTGCAGAAAAAAGGAAGAGAAGAGAAAAAAAGTCCGTTATGGAGAGGGGAAAAAATAATCAATTGACACATTAGACGAGTCACCCAATAAATAATCATGGGTGGAAGTTTCCATGGACAAATTTAGGATATGTCTTTTTCGCGTGAACAGAGGCCTCAAACTTTACATCCATTTAGAACCACTTTCAGGCTTGATATGTGCAAAATTTCACTGGAAAATTAAGAAAATTGGACGAGAAATGCATAAAAGTGTCTGAAAATCATTAAAGTTGATTATCTCGGAAACTATGAGAGATAGAGGCCTCAAACTTTACATCCATTTAGAGCCTCTTTCAGGCTTAATATGTGCAAAATTTCACTGGAAAATTAAGAAAATTGGACGAGAAATGCATAAAAGTGTCTGAAAATCATTAAAGTTGATTATCTCGGAAACTATGAGAGATAGAGGCCTCAAACTTTACACCCATTTAGAGCCTCTTTCAGGCTTAATATGTGCAAAATTTCACTGGAAAATTAAGAAAATTGGACGAGAAATGCATAAAAGTGTCTGAAAATCATTAAAGTTGATTATCTCGGAAACTATGAAAGATAGAGGCCTCAAACTTTACATCCATTTAGTTAAGTTTGATGCCTCTATCTCTCATAGTTTCCGAGATAATCGACTTTAAAGATTTTCAAACACTTTTATGCATTTCTCGTCCAATTTCCTTAATTTTCCAGTGAAATTTTGCACATTTCAAACCTGAAAGAAGTTCTAAATAGGTGTAAAGTTTGAGGCCTCTATCTCTCATAGTTTCCGAGATAATCAACTTTAAAGATTTTCAGACACTTTTATGCATTTCTCGTCCAATTTTCTTAATTTTCCAGTGAAATTTTGCACATTTCAAGCCTAAGAGAGGATCTAAATTGATGTAAAGTTTAAGGCCTCTATCTCTCATAGTTTCCGAGATAATCGACTTTAAAGATTTTCAGTCACTTTTATGCATTTCTCATCCAATTTTCTCAATTTCCTAGTGAAATTTTGCACATATCAATACATGAAGGAATCACACCTCTATAAGCTGATCTAGGCTTATCACTGGCTATTTCCGCGAAAAATTTAGCGCCACGCTAAAATCCGCAAAAAATTTCACGGCCCGCGAAAATTCGCGAAAAATTTCGCGGCCCGCGAAAATCCGCGAAAAATTTCGCGTCCCACAAAAATCCGCGAAAAATCTCACGACCCGTGAAAATCCGCTAAAAATTTCGCTACCCGTGAAATCCGCAAAAAATTTCGCGTCCCACAAAAATCCGCGAAAAATTTCACGACCCGTGAAAATCCGCGAAAAATTTCGCGACCCGCGAAAATCCGCGAAAAATTTCGCGGCCCGCGAAAATCCCCGAAAAATTTCGCGGCCCGCGCAAATCCGCGAAAAATTTTGCTGACCGCGAAAATCCGCGAAAAATTTCGCGACCCGCGAAAATTCGCGAAAAATTTCGCGACCCGCGAAATTCCGCGAAAAATTTCGCAACCCGCGAAAATCCGCGAAAAATTTCGCGACCCGCGAAAAATTTTGCTGACCGCGAAAATCCGCGAAAAATTTCGCGACCCGCGAAAATCCGCGAGAAATTTCGCGGCCCGCGAAAATCCGCTGGTATATATAAATATATATATTATGTTTATATGTATGTATATATATATACATGGAGAGGGAGTGAGAGAGAGGGAGAAATGGCGCAATACCATGTGTGACGCCGCTTCTCCCGCTTTTTTCCCCACCTGACGCTACGAGCAAAATTTTCTTAAAATTGCAATCTTTAACTTGAAATATCTCGAGAAATCATGGAGCGATCTCCAAATTTTTTTTTTAAATTGGTCTACTCAAATAGCGCTACAACATGAACATAAAATAATTCAAATTGCATAAGCCAGTTTCGAGATAAACTATAAAAACCGGTTTTAAACCGGTTTAGAACCGGTTTTTCAAAAATCCAAAAACATAGAAATTATCGTACGCGCAAGTAGATATATTTAAAAAAAAATTTATGAAGATATCCCTTTCCAAACCGGAGATATCGCGTACTACGGACGGCCGGACGGCCGGCCGGACCCGAAAATGGCGGACTATCATTTTTGGCATCACGGATGTTCAAAACATATACCCTGTGAATTTCAGCTCGATCGGAGCACTTTTAGAAAATCGGAGTATCACAATAGGTGTGATTATGAAGGAATCACACCTAAAAACCAATTTCAATATCACATAACCTCAATTATCCCGACACGTGCTTAACCGATTTTGATGATTACTTCGACATAATTGTAGAGGACATTTGTCTCTATATTTCATCCATACATCATTTTTCGATCAGATAATGCGATTTGTACGATTTTGTCGTTTAAGTGTGAAAAAATTGATTTTTCCCATAATAACACTTTGAAATCACTCAGTTGACAATTTGACTGCCTCTACTCCACCAAGACACTTAAAATAGGATTTTGAATGGAAAGTCTCACAAAATACAACAATTCTTTCATATAGTTGAAGTTCACCAAATGAACACTTGGGCGATCTGGTCGAAAAAACCAGTTCAGAAACAAATATCCTCGATTATCTCGGCTTCTGATTAATCGATGAGATCAAGTTCTTCGGCAAAATTATAGAGAACTTTCTGGTCTACATTTCACCCATATATCACTTTTCTGTCAGTCCATCCAAATCTTTTATATTTTGGTTTAAATACAAAATTTGTATAATTTCACGAATTTGATTCAAAATAACTGAATGGCGTCCCACAACTTCAGCTCTAAATCGAATTTGCGTACAGTCCGAGTTAGCTCACGTTAAGAATCTCACCTACATAAGCCGGTTAGGATTATCTGTCCTTTAAAGATAAAATTTAGTAATGTAATTTAAAAAACATGCTATTTAAAAATAGATAGTGTTAGGGTTTAAATAAAAATAAAAGATATGATATAATGGGTTAAAAACAATAAATGATGAATAAATAAAAACGTGAGATGATGGGTTAAAAAAATAACATGGTTTTTAAATAGAAATTTGTTTCGGAGTTTGTTCCGGATAGGAACATGCCTTTTCTTCAATATATGAGAAATTGTATGTAAAACCCCACGAGCAAAAATGATAAAGTTTAGGCTTAGATTTTTGCACTATAAGTGATCCAAAATTAGAAATTATCCGTCTCATCAAGCAGATATATAATCCAAATATGCTTTAAGATAGTTTCATCCTTTAAGGATCATTAGTTTACTTAATAATCATGCCAATCCTTGGGCATAACATTCAGATACAAAATTTCTCATTGAACACTAAATTGCATATTTTTAGGGATAGTTTTTTATCATAAATATCCGTAGTTTATTATTCATATATGCAAGATCATTTCTCTACACTATCAAACTGTAACTATACTTGATATCGTTAGTCCAATCCTTATAGTGTAAGAAAAAACCATATGAATCCTTTATCATGTCTCATAGCATCTTCAATTTAAGATTAAATGCACTGTTAATCCGAATTTCAGATGGAAATTACCATCAATAGAATCGTACTAAAGCCAATTATCACTTTCTAAAGGATTCACCCTTCAAATCAATATATTTCAGGATATATTTAAGATATTCATTTTTATATGACAATTCATCCAGTGAATGACCGACCTATTTAACGTGCGTCATTGGGTGAAGAAGACAAACAAGAAAAATGCAATTCTGCATATCAGGCATATATTCAAATATAGGGACTAAGCAATTTTCAAACAATGCTCAATAGTGGGAGACCACAAATTTTGTATAAAAACCCATAATTTTTGTAAATAAACTTAGATTTCGCATTACCAGGGAACCAAGCGTTTCTTTTCGGCATTTAATTGCCTTTCTCTCTTCTGCGATTTCTCAGGACCACTTTGGCCAAGTCCAGCGGCACTCCAGTGCCTTCCACTTCAGCGGCCAAAGAGTCTGGCTTGTCTTTAGCGGCATCTAAAGTGCCTTTCTCTCAGCAGCCAGACGCTCGGCTCTGTTGCCTGGACTCAGCGGCTTTACATAAAGCCTAAGGACCTAAAGTGGCAACATCTTCTGGCTTTGTTCGTCGGCATTAGGATTGCCTACTTTCAGCAGCCAGAAGAGGCTCCGCTGCCTACCACTGCGGCTTTAAATAGCCTATCTTAAGTGGCAGCTCGGACTTTGAGGAATTGAAGATATTTTCTCCCTGAGGCATTCGTGCCCGGTGCACAGACCAAGTCTCTGTTTTACGCTCTGGAGGCATCAGATTAGTCTGGTCGCCATCACTGAGGGGCATTCCTGCCTGTATCCCAGTGGCATTCAATTGCCGTTACCAGGGGCTGTCTTTAAAAGACGCCGAGCGACACCGAAAGGGTAGAAAACCTTCAATAAATCAACAGTCTAAAGAGCAGGGAATTTCTTGGCGAGATCTGAGAAATCTTCCTCCTCTATATTGGCTCCTATAGCCTGATTGGAGCCAACAGAATTTAATGATCTTATGGGCAAAATCACAGTCCCTCATCTTTAACTAAAGGGACAAGGGACTACTAAAAGGAAAATTTTGTGGAGTTTGAGAACCTTGTTGGGAGCTTATATTTTCAAATCGTAAGCTCAGAACAAGGGAGGATTTACTGCAATTTGAGACTCTTGTGGTTCATTTTCACTCCTGGATCGTGAGCTTCGAGTACTAAGAGAAAGATTTCTTGAATTTTAGGACTCTTGTGGTTAACTTGCACTCCCGGATCACAAGTTGCAATCACACAAGGGAAAATTTCTAAGATTTAAGGCCTTTGTCGTGGACTTGCACTCCCGGATCGTGGAGCTGCGAGCACTTGTGGTGCGCGCAAAGAAGTTGCTTAATAAAACACTCTGTTTCCTCGATAACGCCAAACTGAATGACCAAATTTATTTCTTCTCTCTTTCAATACATAAAATTGTAGTGACAACAATCAACGACTCCTGTATATGTACCATAGACTAGAGGTAGAGGTTTGAATGTATTTGATAGTCACTTTTAAGCGCTTGGATTGGTGCGGTACTAGTCACGTGACTCTCCCTCTTTTTTCTTTCTTCTCAATTTTGCCGCGCGGTTGAATTTAAATTTCAAAACATTTCCTTCTTCAAAATCAAATACTTTAGGAAAATATTCGATATTCATCTGCAATATGATGGACCAGGAAAAAGAAGAGAGAAATTACGAAATTACATTAGTAACAGTTTTAGAATATATAATCCAACCCAAAAAATACAATATTTCATATAGAAGAAGTACCATTCTAAACAGTCATTGCAGCATAAACGATGTGAAAATCACGTTCATAAAATACTTTTATATTTCATAATTCCTTGCTTTTAG
>NW_026604594.1:0-20331 GCF_024763615.1 Phlebotomus papatasi
AACTGGTAGCGCGCTGGACTCTCAACGCTTCAGCCACCTGTTCAATCCCCGGCTTCGGACCAAGTTTTTCTCACATCGCGAAAAAAATTACCGTTAACACAATTCAAAACTTCAAATCACACAATAATTCAAAACAGAAAGGGACAGATAATCCTAACCGGCTTATGTAGGTGAGATTCTTAACGTGAGCTAACTCGGAGTGCATGCAAATTCGATTTAGAGCTGAAGTTGGGAGACGCCATTCAGTTATCTTGAATAAAATTCGTGAAATTATACAAATTTTGTATTTAAACCAAAATATCAAGGATTTGGATGAACTGACAGAAAAGTGTTATATGGGTGAAATGTAGACCAGAATGTTCTCTATAATTTTCCCGTAGAACTTGAACTCATCGATTACTCAGAAGCCAAGAGAAGCGAGGTTTTTTGTTTCTTAACTCGTTTTTTCATCCAGAGTGCCCCAAGTAGTCATTTGTTGAACTTCAACTATATCAAAGAATTGTTGTATTCTGTGGGACTTTCCATTTAAAACCCTATTTTAAGTGTCTTGGTGGAGTAGAGGCAGTCAAATTGGCATCTGAGTGATTTCAAAGCGTTATTATTGGAAAAATCAATTTTTTCACACTTAAACGGCAAAATCGGAGTGATAGCGTGGTCTGAGCGGAAAATGATGTATGGACGAAATGTAGAGACAAATGTCCTCTACAATTATGTCGAAGTAATCATCAAAATCGGTTAAGCACGTGTCGAGATAATTGAGGTTATGTGATATTGAAATTCGTTTTTTGACTGTGGCGCCCCTGGTGTTGGTCCCACGAAGTTTAAATATTCTATAAAGTTGTAGTATTTGGTGAGATCTTTCGTTTAAGCCCTCATTCATCAAAATCGGTCACATAGAACCGGAGATATGATTTTTTAAATTTTGTGAACTTTGACCCCTCATATCTCCGGTTCTATTGAAACCACAGCGCACATACGCACCATTTTGGAAACGTCCTAGACTGGACTACAACATACTAAAATTTCATTAACTTGCACAATGCCGTTTTTGAGAAAAATGACTTTGAATTTCGATGAATTTTGACGCTATCACAGCGCCACCTGTAGTGACTTTTTGAACTTCCATCTGAAAGTGCTCATCGAGACGAAACCAAAAAGGTAAAATTTATGTCGATATGTTAATTAGAACCGGAGATAGAGGCCGGTCAATGTTCGAACTTTGACCCCTTATAGCTCGGGTCAGGGGTTATGGATCGACTTAAGGTTTTTTTTGTTTGATAGGTATAATCAACGGCTACAACATACTAAAATTTCAGCCCGATTGCATAAGGAATTTTTGAGTTATTTAACTTTTAAGATTTAAAAATTTTCTTTTTAATAATAGCGCCCCTAGCGGTGGTTTTATGAACTTGCGATGTTAGAAGAGGAAGTGGCATTTCACGAGAGCTTTCCAAAAAGCCCTCATTTTTTAAATTCTGACAATTAGAACCGGAGTTATGGCCATTTTAAGAAAATTTTTTTGGACCCTTATAGCTCGGGTCAGGGGGGTCGGGGGACCTTAAGTTTGGTATTGATGGAAAGCTCTAAGGCCCAGCTATAACATACTAAAATTTGAGCCCGCTCGATGCCATAGGGCCGGAGCTATTGAGAAAACAAAAAAAGGGGGGTCTTCAAAATGGCGGAAGGAGGGGTGGGGGGTGGGGGGTCTATGCACCATGTTGCAATTTTCATACGATATTTAACCTTTGCCGAAAACCGCAAGTCGATATCTTTTTTAGTTTAGGAGCTATTAAGCTCCAAAGAGCGGCCGGACGGCCGGCCGGCCGGACGGCCGGCCGGGAACGTAACTTAGCCCCCCATATATTCGTGATCAGGAAGTGGCGAAACACATTTTGGCCAAGTTTGAGCGCGATCGGAGGACATGAAATTTTGTTAGGATTATAGTAGGTGAGATTGTTAAGAATCTCACCTAATAACAGATGGCGTTCAAAATAAAAAATGGCGGTCGGAAATTAAAAATGGCGATACACATTCAAAATCCAAAATCTCAACGAACAACACCAATTCTAATCCAAAACAACAGGTGGCGCCACAAGCATCAAGTCACATGGACCAGACGTGTGACGTCACCATTCCACCCAGTTACGTCACGCACGGTTGCTCGATTATGACGTCACGCCGACTTGCTCGGTGATGACGTCACCTTTGCCTCGCGTGACGTCACGCCGACTTGCTCTATGTATACTACTAATATTAGTAGCAAACAGTCCTCTCCTGAAAAGATCTGCGAAGCCAGAACATAGAAACTATTCAAATCTTGACGATAGTAGTGTCAGCAATCTTTCTTTACTCAATTTTCGGATTTGTGCCAGGACCAATGATCTAAGTAGCGGGATACCATTTCTAAACAAATTATTTATTAACGTGGGACCTTTGAAATTTAAGGATCTCTTAAACCATTGATATTTAGGTCGAGGAACGGGAACCACCTCACCCGACCTTGAGAAGCCCGCACCCGAAACAAAACTCTCCAAATCATTGTGCTTGCAAAAATTATTAAAAAGTGCAAGTATCAGCAATGCATGCAGAGGCAAAATATTCCACCCA
Organism: Phlebotomus papatasi; assembly: GCF_024763615.1. Lineage (NCBI taxonomy): Eukaryota > Metazoa > Arthropoda > Insecta > Diptera > Psychodidae > Phlebotomus > Phlebotomus papatasi. Next base: position 2,608 of record NW_026604594.1, read on the forward strand.
GAGAAAAGAGGAGCACTGTGATCAAACCTCCCCGACCTCGACATGATTCTCAAAACTTTCTTCTGCAGAACAACAATGGGATTCAAAACCGTTTGACAACAAGTTCCCCAAAAAGGTAATCCGTATCTAAGTTTGGATTCTACCATTGCATAATAGTAAGAAAGAACAATCCCATCGGTGCCCAGTTTACGTATCATAAAGCAATACCTTAGAAGATTCCTAAGCACCTGGGAGAGGTGTGTAACATGATTCCGCCAACTTAATCTGTAATCCAACCACACACCTAAATACTTAAACTCATCAACCCGTTGAATCACCACACAATCCCGAACACAAGGGCCACTCTTAGGTTTATCACAATTCTGGGAGTGGCAAACAGTGTTGTGCAGTTACACAAACCTTGGGAAAATGTAGTAGAAAAAGTATAAGTATTCCACTTTAGAATGGATTGCACGGACTGTGCTTTAGTTTCCCAATTACCTTAAAGAAGATGAAATAATTGAACGATAAAAAAATTGCCCCAAAAGTCTCAGAAAGGAGTCCACTGAATTACCTGAAAAACGGTAGAAAAATACGGAAAATTAATATCTGCCTGTCCACCGAACCATCCGGTCGAATGGACGAAATTTTCCCGCGATGGGCAGATTTTCCGTCTGATGTCCAGAAAATGTGTGTCTTCTAAAAGACTCCACGTGGTCCCACGTGTTGGCGAAAAACTTTGATGAAAAAACACTTTGTTCCACCACCAATAATTTTTAATGTTCACCAAATAAATTCACTGATTTTTACAATCCTTTCCACTTATTTTCTTTAACTTAATAAATAATTTACAATAATTTTCTCACATAAATTGATTTTGGAATTCACTCGAATGCTCTTGTGCCAATGGATTATTTGAGACTGAATAGAAGGAAAAAATGGTAATTTTTGGGAACTCGATTGCGCATCAGGATTAGCGGGATCTTTGGGAGGAGTAAAAAACCCGCATTAGCCAGTGCTCCACTTGCATGAAATGAGCGCCACTGGCTTACAGTCCATTCTCATCGATTCACGCGCCAATCTTTGCAATTGCGCTAAAAAATTAAGATTGCGCCGTAACAAGTGTGACATCTGGAGCCCAGAGAACGGCTTCCCGGGTGAAACATCATTACTCTAGATTTATCACTCAAAACCATTCGCTGACTATCGAACCAATTCCTCAAAGCAGCAAGATCATGATCAATTTCCCCCCAAACCGAATCCTTATTATTATCACTATGTTGTGTGTATTCAGATCGAGACCGCCACAGGCTGAAGAGGCACTAGAGGGAATGCCACGAAGCGATAGCCAATGAGGGAGCATCGTCGGGAACGTCCAGTGGCACAAAAAGGAAGGAGGTTGACCCAGTGGCGTTACTTGCGCTACCTTTGTGCGGCAGCAAAAATGTAGTTTTCTCACGTTGGAGCATGAATTGTGATCTTTGCTGCATTGATGGAGGCTATGGGGGAGCATAAAATGGGTTCATGGATGTAACCATTACCGATCGAAAAGTTGAGGAGGTTGGGCAGCACATAGAAGGAGATTTAATAAAAAAAAAATCAGTGAGTCCACCCATGTCTCCTTGTGTATCGACGAAAGCACTGAAAGGACTGACGCCAGCCACCTACTAATGTTTGTCAGGGGGGACCTCCCAGATTGGTTCATGTTTGAGCAAATGTTCGACTTAAAACAGCTCATCACGACCACTAGGAGGGATATTTTAACAGCCATTCAGGAGGCATTAACCACTGTCGGAGGTAAGGGGGCGCTGGAGCAAAAATTGGCTGCTATAACTACGGATGGAGCACCCGCCATGACAGGCTCCATCAAGAGTTTCTGGGGCCGCATGGCAAACAATATGCCTCACATAAAGTTTTACCACTGCATTATACGAGGCGCTCATCATGAAAAAATGAATATCAAAAGTGCTAGAAAGAGAATTGGAGGTGAATTTTGTCAGCGAGAAAATTGAACGTTTTTGTGTTTGTTAGTGAGTCTGTACATTCCCTTCTCTACCGCTGAGCTGGACGATTAGTTGCTTCGATAAGGCGATCCAGCACGATCAAAGGGGTAGAAAAAAACACATCATGGGGAAATACTTGTGCTTTGCACCCTTCGCACTATGAAAGAGTGAAAAGGATGGGGACAGATGTCCTTTTGCATTCATTCTAAAAATAGATCGAAATCAATTCTATGAATTTCACTTTCTGCTTGCGGTCAATATTTTTAATATTTTGCATTTTCTCGCTTTTTACAATTTTTCCAAATTAAAGGTGATCGTAGTTTTTATGCCACATTTTAAAAAATCGTTGAAAATTGTAATAATTGTATATTAATGCGAATTTCACCAATCTTTAGGTAAAACAGTGTAATATAAAATATTTTTTTTTAATATTTCAAAAATATTTATTCCTTAATATTTATTTTAATACTGGTATTTATTTATCCAAAAGTATTTCTAAATATTTTTTTCTTTCTTCTTTTATTTTATAAAAAAACACTCAAAAGAAACAAATTAATAAAAGTAATAATAAAAAAAAAATTATAAAAATATATTTAATTTTTTTTTCACGGACGCATTATTGAGAAATTATTGAGAAATTCTCTATTTGCATATTCTTATCAAAAATATTTCCCTCATGAACTTTGCCAAAAATTATTTTTCTATATCTTGAGTGAAAATGTTTTTTTTATGTTGGTAAATTTATTTTCCCAACAAAAAACGTATTTTGATATTTTGAGTTGTTTTTTTATGGGAGTCCCAATACTAAAAAAAATAATAAAAAGATTTTCCAGATTTTCATATTTTCTTGAGGATTTTGCGTTAAATTTCCTCAAGAAAATGCCAATTTTTGTAAAATTTTCTGTTTTCCGCCACTTTAGCCAGGAGTCTAATACTCATAACCAAAAAACTTCATGAAAAAAATCACATTTTTATGCATAATTTCGATTTGTTTTGTAAAATATCTTGATAATGCTAATATAATATAATGCAAAATTTTCATTCGATTAAATGTATTTTAAGTATACTTTTGAGGTAATTATAAAGCCCTAAAACCTATACTTCAATGTCTCATAACGCGTGGCATTTTAAAACGTAAAAATATTTTGGATTGATGTAAAGACCCGCAAATATTCATCAAGAAAACTACTTCAAATGGGGTGTAAGACCCTATCACTTTCAGCATAAAATGGTTAAAATTTTGTACAAAACTCGCATAGCGTAAACAAAAAGTTGTTAAAATTGCGAATAAAACTCAAATGACTTCAGCATAAGGCGGTGGCTAACGCCAATAATAAAATATAAATATTTGTAACAGTGTAATGAAATGGTCGCATATGCGAAATATTGAATTCCGTCAATTCAGCACATACGCGACCATTTCTCCAAGTACAGCCATAGCTCTGCCAAATTAAATTAGTTCGATAGTAAAGCTTTTTGAGGACACTACTAAATCAGGTCGAGCTCCACAATCCATTGATCAAAAATAATTCATTGGTCCTTTTGGCCTCTGAAGAGATTTTTACAAGTAACCAGTGTGTTGTGAACAGTAGTGAAGTGTAAATAGTGCGTGCACTTCCAAAGAGATCACAGAGAAAATTCGCCACGATAAAACAAACAACTTGTTCGAAAGGGCGATTTCTTCTCTTTGGTGATCAAGAGTGACAAAGGGTACACTCAACGGCACACAGGGTGCCAATTTTAGTGCAGTTACGGCACTAAGGTGCCAAAATTGAACTATTTGTCTCTGCGTAAGGTGCATTACGCATGAAAGTACCACGGCAAAATCTTGCCAAAGTTTCAACGGCACAAAAGGTGCCTCAGGTGCAGAGTGATCACCAGGTTAGCAGCCCTCAAGACCCCACAAAACCACGTCGGAGAGTCATCACGCTCGACGAGTATCGTCGCAGAAGACAACTCGCTGAAAAAACAACCGAGCAAAATTTTTCAGTGTCAACTGGCACACCCTGTACCTCTTCGGAGTCTCAACCAGCTGGAGATTTGAAGAAAGGAGGTAAGGGGAAGAATCGTGGGGGTAGGAAGGTAAAAGATCGGAGGATCAAGGCCGCGTTAAAAGCCATTGAGCGAGGGAAAAATACAAAACGAAAGCGCGAAAATTTCGCAAAAGCTATTCAAACGTTAAAAAAGTACAAAGTTTTTGAGTGATTTTTTTCTTTCTCGATTTTTGCCATGATGAGTGAGCAATTTGATATTACTTCGGTTCTCAAAAACCAAAGGGAGCTCGCAGAAGTGATAACGAAAACACTCAAAAATTTTAAAAAGGATTCGGACAGTCGAAAATCGGTGGAATATTGCACAAAAAGAATCGCGCAATTAACAGAAGCATGGGTGCAATTTGAGGACAACCATGCGCAATTGCACGAGCACTTAGGCTCTGACGATGCATATTTCGCGGAAATGATTATTGACGATATTCGTCTGGCTTATCGCGAGGCAAAAAAACTGCTGAAAGAGAAATTGAACTTGATATCTCAGACAAATCCAAATCGTGAAGGGTGTGAACGGCAAACTTCTGCTGACGATACCTCTTTCAAGCCTCTCATGGATTTTTTCAAGAAGTTAATGGATGAGATACCAAGTAAGAATTATCAGGGTGACTTGGGTGGCTCCAAGCCGAAACTGAAACTTGAGCCAGTAAAGATTAAAAAATTCTCTTGGAAGCATACAGAGTGGCGCAATTTTAGTCAGATTTTTGGGAATGTGATCGATAAAAATCTGAGTCTCAATGCAGTCGAAAAATTTCAATATTTGTTGGGATATCTCGAAGGAGAACCTTTGCGTATGGTCTCCAAGCTCGATTTAACAGAAGAAAATTATGATAATGCGTTGGATATTTTACAACAGCATTACAATGATGAACGTTTAATCGCGATGAGATATGCGGATATGATTTTGGATCATAAAAAAATTGATTTTCGCTCGGCAACTGACATTAACTCTCTGCACCATGCAATTTACGAAGCCATTGCGGGCCTCGAAACATTGTCAAGGGTGCCTGGGGATGCGATAGTTATGGCGCTTTTGCTCAGAAAGCTTGATAATGAAAGCTTACGGTTGTTTGAAGAGAGTTTGGGAAATTCAAATAAAATGCCGGATTATGTCACTTTGCTCGGATTTTTGAAAGTTAGACACAGAGTCCTTTTGAAAGCGACTTCTGATAGGGAATCTACTAATAAAAACAAATCAAATGACTCAAAGACACACTCCTCAAAAGGCCTCAAGAATTTCCATGCCACTGCGTCCAAATCTAATTGTCTGTCTTGCGACAAATCCCATCCGATTTTCAAGTGCCAAAAATTTAAAGGCTTAACACCTCGCGAAAGATTTAATATCGTAAAAAAAGGTAATCTTTGTTTTGTATGCCTGGGCAACCACGGCAGAAAAGATTGCACTAAAGATTGGAAGTGCAAGACATGTCAGGGTGATCACAATACCTTGTTGCATTTTATTAAGGGAAGCGGGGCTAATGAGTCTCTGAATAAAACTTCCACTCTGCACGTTCAAGCAGAAAAGTCTTCCGATGATGAGGAAGCCGCGCAAGTGTTTACTGTACAAACAAAAGGTAAAACTACCCTTTTGCCCACTGCTATGATTCGCATTAAGGGGAAGGGAGAAGAGTGGCAGATGTATAAAGCACTCATTGATTCTGGGAGTGCTGACACCTTCATATCTGACAAGGCTGCCCAAAATCTAGGAATACCTAGGATGCGCGTACAGGCTCCTGTGAAAGGTTTCGGTGACAACGAAGCAGGAGTATGCCACCACAGGGTGCAATTGTCTATAAAACCTTATTTCCCGTCGGATTTCGTGTTGCATGAGTCGGCATTGGTCTATCCAAAATTAACTGGATTATTACCTTCAAGAGAGTTGGCTGAGGATAAGGCGCTCATGAGCTTGAAAAACACGGTACTCGCCGATCCCATGCACGACACCCCGGGACAGATTGATGTAATCCTTAGTGCAGATGTGTTCTGCAAAGTTCTTTTGGAAGGATTACAAGCGGTAGAAGGTACAGCAATAAAACTCCAAAACACCAAGCTAGGTTGGTTGCTTTTGGGTAAAATGGCTTCACGCACAGCAAAACGTGGCCAATTTACAAGCCTCGTATCCATGGCGGAGATTGATGAGAATCTACGAGCCTTTTGAGAGATGGATACGGCAAAAGGGGATGAAAATACACACGCAGAGAAGTGTGAGGATCATTTTCGTACCACACACTCGCGGGACGACACAGGAAGATACACGGTCGCCATTCCCTTTAAGGATGATCCTAACAAATTAGGTGATTCAAGAAAGCAGGCTCTTGCTCGTCTTGTGAGTATTGAGAAGAAGATGAGTAAAGACTCTAGTCTGAAACAAGAGTACACAAGTTTTATGGATGAATATCTCAGCCTGGGTCATATGTCGAAAGCACCACCAGGACCAGGGGGTAAATTCTCTAATTTTCGTGAGCCGGTCACTGGTGACAGACTCACGAAAAAATTCGGCCATTGAGTTCTCACTTTCTCATTATGGATGATTCTCTATGGTCAAGTGAGAATAATGTGATAATTTTTTCTCTCGACATTTTGACAGAAGTTGCCTGTGAGGATAGCAACCTTTTAGAACTAATTTTAGTACTAAATATGGTTCAAAATTAGTAACGAGCCCGTGGACAAAAATATGTTTCTTCTGAATTGTTTTTGTTTATTACGGTGACATCAGTGAACCATCAATTAAATATTAAGTGTTTTCAAGTGAAACCATGGATTTTATTGCTATCAGAATAGTCAGAAGACGTCGGCAAAGACAGCTAACAAATAATTTGTCTGTTTTGCGAAGGGAATTGAGAAATGAAAGTATTCCCATGGAAGTTCTTTCTGATAGGGAATTTTTTAACCTCTTCCGGATGACTAAAGCAATTTGTCGAACTTTTTTGGACCTTCTAATGCCGCACTTGGATGCCCGGACCAGAGTCACTGGACTTACGAAAGAGCAGAGAATATTTTGTGCTCTACGATTTTTCGCCGTAGGTACAGTACTCACAGATAGAGGCATTTTTTAGTATTATTAAAGTTTCTTTTGGATTTTAGGCTGTTATCAACGCCCGATCGGTCAGGATGTTGCAGTATGTCTTTCACAGACATCTGTGTCTCGTTGCGTAAAAGAAGTGGGTGAAGCTATATGCAATCACTTGTCTCATCGTTTCATCCGTTTTCCTACTACTAGAGAAGATATAAACTTTGCCAAGAGAATTTTTTACGAGAAATATTCTTTTCCGGGAGTCCTTGGTTGCATAGATTGCACTCACGTGTGTATTAAAAAACCCCCTGTTGAAGTGGAGCATGTATATTATGCTGTCCGGAAAGCGAGTCACACGAAAAATGTGCAAATAATTTGCAATGCGGACCTCCTGATTTTTGGTGTAAACGCGCGATACGGAGGATCTACGCATGATAGTTTTATTTACAACAATTCTGCTATAAGTTCTCATCTTAAAAGACTATTTTTGAGTGGGGATAGGTCGAGCTGGCTTTTGGCAGACAGCGGCTATGGACAGCAACCATGGATAATGACTCCTGTGTCAACTCCAAGCAATCCACAGGAAGAGAGATATAATGTTGTCCATAAAAGAGCCCGTGCAACTGTCGAAAGGTGTATTGGAGTCCTTAAAAGCCGCTTTAGGTGCTTGTCTAAGCAAAGGGTATTGCTTTATTCTTCTCAAAAGGCGGGTATGATCATCACAGCATGCTGCACCTTACATAACATAATGACAAGAGAAAACTATCCCTTGCCCGAGGAATCAGAAATATTGGATGCAGTTTCCAATGAACGTAACGATGCAGAACATGCTCCTCTTCGAGATGAAGAAATTGATGCCACAGGAAGTTTTCTCCAACAAGGAAGATATATAAGACAGCAACTTATCCGGAACAATTTTTGAAAGAATGTAGTTTGTTTTATAACGATTTAATCAAATAAATTCATCTATTTATTAAAAATGAAATTCACAGTATAAGTTTTGTACTTCAGTAAGTCTTTGTGTTTTCCATTAGTAAATTATAACTTCAATTATCATTAGTTTAAATCTAATTACGTAACATTTTAATGCTTTTACTTCAAACTATACGATATCACAAAAGAGTGAAGTTTTGACTCGTTAATCCCTTCAATTCTACTTCAATTCAATTTCTTACTTCCTTAGCATCATAGTCCTAATATCCTTTTAGGCAGAGATTATTCGTGATTTATATCACATTCAAAATCAGAATCAAGAGTTCTATAGTACTGCATTTCTAGCTTCTTCTTCAATATCTTCATTTCAATTTCGTGCTTTTCAATTTGACGTTGCTCCTTTTTCTTCTTCCTCTCATTGTCTTCTTTTATTATATTAAACTTTTCCTCCTTTAGCTTCAACAACTTCTTGAATGATTCTGTATCATCGTAGACCTCATTTTTACGTTTACGATCTTTCTGCGTGTGTTGAGTTGCTGGTACAATTACCTCATTGGAAGTGTCAGCAATAATACCTTCTTCACAAGGAACCGGAAGTGTATTCTCATGATCTTTATTGACTCCTTGACGGGGGATTATCAGTGCTGAATCTGCGTTAGATCCTGAGGCTAAACCAATATCCTCACTGACTCCATCACCATCCACAGCATCAATGGTTATAATAGTCAACATTTTTTGGTCGATATCATCAAATTCTAGCAGAATATCTCCATTTCTACCAGACTCAGCCATTACGGCTTTTAAAGCAGTGTATTTCTTCCTCACTCGCGTCCTCAAGTCATCCCAGTACTTCTTCCATCCGAAGCCGGTCTTGTTTGAGCCCCCAAGTGAATTCAGTTTCATTGCCAAGTTGTCCCACTTCTTTTTTAACTCAACCTTCCCATCTTGTGTGCTGAATTGATTTTTGGCCAAAGCCAAATCCTTCTCCAGATGAAAAACAAGTTCCTTTTTTTGATTGTCGCTTCCACGTGTTCCCAAAATCCTTTTTTTATCCTTCACTTGGGCCATTTTCCACGAAACTGTCTACAAGTCACTGAGCGAATGATGGATGACAAGTTTCACGAAAAAAAAGTGACACTTGTCACAAAATAAAGCGTAGGGAATCACAATAGTGAGAACTTTCGGCATTTTGTCATTTTTTAGTACTTCTCACTTTCTCACTAAGTTAGAGAATTTACCCCCAGGAAGGTACTACCTGCCTCACCATGCAGTGATAAAGGCGGAAAGCATTTCGACGAAGACACGCGTAGTTTTTGACGCGTCGTGCAAGAGTACATCTGGATACAGTCTGAACGACTTAATGCACAAAGGCCCGAGGATACAGCAGAATATTGGAGATATTCTACTACGATGGCGAAAATACGAATTCGTTCTTTTGGCGGTCATAGAAAAAATGTTTCGCCAGATCCAGTTAAGGCCCGAAGATCGAGAGTATCACAGGATTCTCTGGAGAAACTCATCCAGTGGTGCGATAAAAGAATATACCTTAAACACAGTCACCTATGGGACTGCGGCTGCAACATTTCTATCAGTGAGGTGTCTCAGTCAACTTGTTATTGACGAAGGTCATCGCTACCCGCTAGCAGCAGAAGTATTGGCTCGGGATTTTTATGTGGACGATCTTATCACAGGATCAGACAATGTGGAGACGGCCAAGGAAATCCAAAAGCAATTGAAAAGCCTTCTGCAATTGGCAGGGTTAAACCTGCGTAAATGGTCATCGAATCACAAGGATATTGTGTCATTTTCTTCGGATGAGCAAGACAAGCTGCTTGATGTAAATAAAAGTGTCGTAATTAAAACACTTGGGGTATATTGGAATTCCCAATCAGACAAATTTCATTATCAGTCAAAATTGACTTTTACTCCCAACATTAAAAAGAGACAAGTGGTTTCGTATGTGGCCACTATTTACGATCCTCTCGGATGGATCTCGCCCATAACTCTTAGGGCCAAAATAATTATCAAAAGGCTTTGGAAAAAGGGAATCGAGTGGGACGATGAAGCTCCACAAGAAATAGAAGAAGCTTGGAAGGACTTCGTGGAAGACCTGTCGCATCTTAACGAAATTTCTATTCCAAGGTGGATTACCACAACAAAAGGATGTGATCTACAGATACACGGATTCGCAGATGCGTCGGAAAAGGCGTATGGTGCCGTAATTTACGCAAGGGTAATTTCAAAGGGGGGCAACCATAACACCTTTCTTCTGGTCTCCAAGACAAGAGTTACACTTTTAAAGGGTAAAATATCTTTACCAAGGCTCGAACTGTGCGCTGATGTTTTGTTTGCAGAGTTGTTGCATACAACAATAAAGAGCATGGAGCTGATAAATCCACCGATTTATTTATGGACAGACTCACAGATAACTCTCTCCTGGATACGGAAGAATCCCTCAAATTGGGAAACGTATGTGGCGAACCGAGTGGCCAAGATCCAGGATCTTACCGAAACGTCACAATGGAGACATGTTGAGTCTAAGGCAAATCCTGCAGACCTTGCTTCCAGAGGGATGTCAGCGAGGGATTTGAAGACCTGTTCTTTGTGGTGGGATGGACCCAAATTTTTGAAAGAACAATGTACCCTAGAGGAAAACCCCAAAGCAGTAGATGATATTCAGTCAGTAGTACAGTACATTGTTAGGAATACTATTGAATTCCCTTCTGAAGAGGAATTTTTACACAGATTCTCTTCATACTCCAAAATGAAGAGAGTTGTAGCAATAATGAAAAGGTTCATTTTCAACTGTAAGAATGCTACAAATAATCGGTCTGGCCCGATAACCGTGTCTGAGTTAAGGGACTCAGACGTGATTATAATAAAATTGATTCAGGGCATCCATTTTAAAGAAGAGATCGCCACGCTACGTGCAAAAAGGAAACTTCGTCCTAGCAATAATCTCATTTCGTTGTCACCATTTTTGGACAATGCAGGAATACTGAGAGTAGGAGGGAGATTACAGAATTCAAATCTTTGCTTTGATGCCAAAAACCAAATTTTAATCCCCAAAAAAACCCACGTATCCATGCTCATAGTGCAAGAAGCACATTTAACATCACTCCATGGTGGGATTCAACTTACGTTAAACGTTACCAGACAAAAGTTTTGGATAATCAGCGGGAAAGCAACAGTAAGAAACGTATTGCGTAAGTGCATTACATGCTTCAGATTCCAAGCGACTGGTGAACACCATGTGATGGGAAATCTCCCGGAAGAAAGAATTGTTCCGTCTTCGCCATTTGCCAAAACCGGTGTCGATTTTGCGGGACCTTTCACAATCAGAGCGGCAAAGGGAAGGGGAATTAGAGGGCAGAAAGCGTATGTTGCACTTTTTGTTTGTATGGCTACGAAAGCTATTTACTTAGAATTAGTAAGTGATTTAAGCGCAGATGCATTTATTGCGGCCTTTCAGAGATTCATTGCCCGTCGCGGCAAGCCTATTGAAATGTTCAGTGATCAAGGGCGAAATTTCGTTTGTGCAAATCAGCTGATCTTGCGAAAGTAATCAAGACTCAGTCTGAAGATACACAAAATTATTTTATTGATCAAGGCATCAGTTGGAATTTTAACCCGCCTTACGCCCCACATTTTGGGGGAATTTGGGAATCGGGGGTTAAGTCGGTGAAGTGGCACTTGAAAAGGGTGTTAGAGAATACTACATTAACGTTTGAAGAGTTTACAACGGTATTAACTCGCGTAGAATCTTGCTTAACTTCGCGACCAATTGCACCTCTTTCACCTGATCCTCACGGTCTCCAACCGCTCTCCCCCGCACACTTCCTCATAGGAAGAAATCTACTGGCCCCTCCGGAACCTCCCGTTGGCAGCATGAATCCGAGTTCACGCTGGAAGCTCGTGACGAAACTTACCCAAGACATTTGGAAGAGATGGGCTAGGGACTATCTCACTACGCTGCAGTAGAGGCAGAAGTGGAGAACAGGAGGCCAGGACATAAAAGTAGGGGACTTGGTACTCATCAAAGAGGATAGCGTACCAACCCAGTGGCCCATCGCTAGGGTCACAGATGTTCATCCCGGCAAAGATGGAGTTGTTCGTGTAGTAACGCTGAAGACGAAGGGAAATACCATTCGACAACGGCCTGTGGTGAAGGTGTGCAAGCTCCCGATTGAGACGAATGAAGATTCTAGGAACAACACCGCAGTTGCATCGAGTCTGCAGAAACCAAAGGAAGACGAGATAGGTTCAGACGATCAAGAGGAGAAAGACAATACAACTCGAAGACCGCGAAGACACCTCCCAGTTCTGCGTGGGGGTAGTTTCAGTGTGATGTTATCTCTACTCTTCTTGCTAACAATGGTGTTTGGAGCTTCGAACCACACAAGTTATACGAACTTCACGGTTTTCAACGTTGATCCAGGGCTTTACGTGGAAAAGCTCGGTACAGCACACCTACTCAGAGGACATGTCAGCTTCGAAAAAGCATTCAATCTTCTAAGCCTTCAAAGAGACAAATAAAACATGGTTAGAAGTCATTTTCAACTTTTAGAAAGCTGTAAGGAAGCTGAGAACTACACGAAGAAGGACTCCTGCCGCAACTTGTTGACACATCTGGAGCACGTGATAGAAGATACATTTGAACGAATGGATTTGATATCACGCACACGAAAGAAAAGAAGCGTGATAAGCTATTTTATGAATTTGATCTTCGGATCAGATGATGTTGCAGACCCCACAGCAGTCTTACGGAATCAAAACTCGATAATAGGAGCGATGAATCATCAAAGTGTTATGCTGAATGAAAGGATTTCGCAAAGTAACACCATAATAGAAATGAAGCTGGGTGAGTTTGATAAACGAATGGGTAAAGTAGCTGCACCGATCAATAAAATTATTGAGAAGATCCAAGAAATAGATCATCTTCAAATTCAGATGGACTTCATGATGGCGTATACTGCTGCGATTAACTATTATGAAGAACTCAACGTGGTCTACAGGCAGTTGGTGAAGGCTACAAGCCTTTCTGCCAGCACAATGGATATATTTTCACCATTTGAAATCCATAAAATGAAATAGAGGGTGTCCAGGACACTAGAAGGCAACACGGAAATCTCAGAGAATCACCAGACGTGTGCTCATCGTAGAGAGAACAACAGCCTCATTTTCCGCTGTTTGTTGGATATTAGGGGAAATGCTTCTAATTTTGTCCAGTTTCTTATTTTGGACACTTTGAGGATAACATTGGACACTAAAAATAAATTGATTAAAATGATGGATTTGATGGATTTATATTCCAATATTTGATGAATAATGAATTATATCTAAATATTTGTTCCTTTTGGAATATTTTAACACTAAATACGTTAAAATTTGAATATGATTTGAGTTGAAATTGCTTTGTTGAAAATTCAGTGTGAGCAATTGCTTACGAGAAATATGACAGAACTTCGTGGCTTACTTCAGTCTTATTTAGTTTTGGTGAAGTACTAACAAAGTTTGTTCGCTGTTTTTGAGTGATATTATTGAATATTCATTGAATATTGTGTTGATTCACGTTACTGATGATTTGTACATTTGACCTGAAGTGAGATTTGCCTTGTGAATTATATTTTTCGTGTGAAAAATGGGAAATTTTTTAAGACATTCACCAGTGAGGTGATGATTCTTATTTTGGACAGGTGTTTTTCTCACGAAATTTCGTGAAGTTTTAGCTTTTGTGATGACTAGGTTGGACAAATGCCTGGAGAAATGAAGGAGCATCATCTCTACGAAAGAGATGTAGCGAGAAATGCCTTGAAAGGCTCCCGGAAAGGCCAGGGAATGATCGAATCCGCACGTACTTGGAGTACCGAAGTCAACTCACTTTAATGAATGATATGGAAAGTTTCTGGGCTTCTTGTGACATTCCACGTTTCCCTTACATGACCAGGAAGAGGACTTGGTAAGATTGGTTCATGAAATGAAGAACAATGGGCATCCTGTTGAGGAGGATTAGCTGTCCAAATTTACAGACAAGTTGTAAAAATTAATAACCAAGTTGTCCAAAATAAGAGTCAAATTCACCTCTACATATCAATTCATTTTTAAACGTATTAAAACTAATTTTAGTAAAAATGAGATGATAAATAGCTTGCCAAGTTTCTAAACAATCCTTCTGAAAAGAGAGTAACAAGAAAAGTCAATTAGTATTGAAAATATGGCACTTCAAACTTGGGATATCGATGCTTATATGCAGACTGTCCAAAATTATAAGCACTTCCCCTATAGACGTGAATGGTTTCGAGTTGCTGCATTTTACACCAGTTCCCCACCCCACAGAAGAAGGGACTTTTGTGATTCCGTTGATAAATGCTAGCAACATTGGGGTTGATTACAACACCAACTCTATTACTTCTACGATGCTGAGGGATCCACATGCCATCGAACAGGAAAGGGAAGGTTCATATGCAACCCACATGCGGTCTTTTCTATGAGAGACCATCCGAATTGCGTTTTGGAGGAGATAATTCACAAGCACTCTATGGAGCCTTGCAGATCCACTCAAGTGAGAATTGAAGGAGTATTGTGGAAAGGACTCATAAGGCGCAAGTCTTGGCTCTATATAACACAGAAGTCAACCACTATTGCGGTTATCTGTTCCGGCAATAGAGAAGAGTTTACCCCTAATGTCTCTGGGGTAATCCATGTTAATGACGGATGCAGCATCAGTAGCTCCGGAATGTGGCAACGTGCCACTATCAACAGTGAAATGTGGAGTATTGAGGCATTCCACAAACCGATTCCGCTGAATGAGAGAGTGGCATATGCAGTTCCAGGACATGTTAGGCTAATAGATAACCAGCCTGTCATGTCATCAAAGCCACTGCTTCACGAAAACAGCGAAGTGATACGAACTATCACGATTGAGAATGTAGTCAGACACCCTGCAACCACATGGGGGAGTTAGATAATCGTCGCAATTCTGGGAATTGCCTTGTGGAAAACCAGAGAGATCTGCAAGCGAATTTTACAATTTCAATGTGAGAATGAGATTCTCAATTTGAGAATATTTTGTTCGAAAAAATCGCTCGCAACTCAAACAATGTGAGTTGAGTTTCAACTCAATGTGAGTAAAATTGTTTGAGATTGAGCAAAAATGTTAAGTTTGATAAATGAATAAACTCAACATTTTCATCTTTCACATTTACTTAAAAAAAATGTTCCAAATAACTTAAAATGAAGAATATTGTTAATTTTAATTAATTTTGAAACTTAAAAAGGCTCTTTATCTGCAAATAAATGAGTATTTATTAAGAAATTAGCGTAAAATATGTGTTCAAAAATATTTCTGTTTCAGCCTGATTTATCAATTTTCCTGTAAATTAAAATTCATTTTAATACTTTCCTCGACTTATCATGAAAAGTTATTGACAAACACCTTTTAATTTAAAGGAAATAATGAGTTAATAAAATATAAATCAATTTTTTATGCTTGGCGCGAGAAAAGTTAGGTTAAATTTACTCAAATGTCAACTACTTTCCAGTGATAATCGTATAACAGCGCGCAAAATATTTGATAATTCATTTCATAAAATTATCAAAAGTTCTTGGCATTGTGAAAGTGGAGTAATCATAGAGTATTAAAGCGAAATGAGTGGAGTTTCTGAGTCAGATAGTAAGTTTCTAGTTTCTAGGTAATAAAAACTTGCAAATTTGCTTAATAATACTTTTAATTTGTAGATGAGGATGAAGCTATTACTCAGAATACGAGATCCGTCCGACTCCGGACAAAACATCCCACAATTGAACAGAAGGAAAGACTAGTGCAGGAGATTGAAAAAAATAAGCTCGTAATGATTGGAGGGTACCAGGGACCCAATGGTACTGAGATGAAAAGGCAGGCCTGGGATCGTATCACTACTACCCTTAATAACATGAGAGTCCCAGTGACAAACCCTAGGACTTCCGCACAATGGAAAAGGGTCTGGATGGACTTAGTTATAAATGCAAAAAAGAGGAACATCGCAAAAAAACGCGATTTTGTCCAAACTGGAGGTGGCCCTTCTAAAGTTCCTCCGCTGCCTAGTTTGCAATTACGGATTTTGGAATTAGTTTCGACACAAGCACATGGTGTTTCCAAGGAAGCCAAGGGAACAATTACAAGATCCCGTCGCACACCAGTAAATGCTCGCAGTGAAATCGCGAAATTTTTCGATAAAGCTCCTGTAGCAGGACCGTCCAGAGAAAGAACTGCTGAAACAAGCTCCAGTTCTTCCGAAACTTCCACTTCTTCACAGTCACAAGAGTCTAATCTGCAAGATCAATTAAGCGAATCGAATAGGATCCAAGAGCCGAAGTTTCTACAACAAAGAAAGTTATCACAAGATGAGCGATCACAGTTGCAAAAACAGCCTTCGATTCCAGTTACACTGCCACCAGAATCCAGCATCCTCCATCATAATCCTGCTGAAGCCGCTGCGCATAACTCAAACTGGGAAATGGAGAAAACCATACTCCTTGAGAATTTAGCCAGAAAGGACGACCAGCTCAAAATGAAGGACCAGGAGATCAGCAGACTCGCAGAGGAAAACAAATTTCTCAAAAATGAATTTATTGCGATGAGAACGATGGCTCAAGTTCTTATAAATAAAATGAAGTGATTGAATAAACTATCTTTGAGGAATTCACTGGCTTTCGAAAGGACTTAAATTACACAATCCCGGCTCTTTCTGACAAATTAACACTTCGAATTTACCTTCATAAAATCATCTCATTCATTTTGGTCATTCACATCTCAATTAATTGAAAGGTACTCGACTCATACGGAGGGCTCCTGTTGGTCAGCTTCCTCATCACTGGCCTTGTAAAGAGGCTCATTGGGTTTTTTAGTTGTGTCCAGTTTGGGCAATGGTTGCGTGGACTACATCTTGATGGAGGTCAGCTCAGTTTGCCTTCTTTCTCCGCTCAATTTGTTTATCATGTGGAACTTCGAGCCAACTTTGTATCGCTCTGCGAAATCCCTCATGTTGCTCAAGATGTGTTCATTTACTGGACTACACATTGATTCCTTGTTATCCTGCTGCGAAAGACTCAAAGAAATTGCGGAAGAAAGCAGTCTACAGCTGGATAGACGAAATTGATGAAATCTTTCCCGTAACTTTTTCCTAGAATTTTTTTTTCAAATTAGTACTATCTAAAAAGTATGACAATTACTTCTTAACTTACTTTTAATCCTTAGAGGGCTTACAGAAGCACAATATTGCGAAAAATACGCAAAATATTCTCCTCTTCAGTTCAATGTTTACCTCCAGAACTTTGGAGGTTATGTGAAAAGTCATGAATATAACTCTACAAGCATTCACAGCTTTTGTAACTGACTGAGAAATGAAATGTTTGAGTTGTTATTAATAAATTAAGTAATTTTTTTTAAATATATTTTATGTTTTTCACATTAAGTTTTCATTTATTAAATTTAAATCTTAGTCAATGTAATAAGCTGCATAAATTAAAAATGATCATAAATACACTTTTTGGGAAAAAATTATTATATAAAAATAGTCAAAGTTGTAAATCCTTGGTTTTTTAACTAAAAAAACTTAAAGGTCTAGACAGACCGACAAAATTAAAGAATATAAATTTGAAGGCTCTATATATAGCTTAATTAAAAACATTAATCAAGGTGCAGTACCCTATGTCGACCACTTAAGAATAGATTTTGTGAAAAACTTATGAAAAACCAGTTATAATTTGT
>NW_026604595.1:0-20250 GCF_024763615.1 Phlebotomus papatasi
TTAGGGCAGATTTTCGATTTTTTGAAAAAACTGTAAGGGGTTAGCCTATCGATTTTTTTGGTCAAAAAATTTTTTGTCGAGATTTTGCAAATTCCGCAATGGAAATCAATTAGTAGGACCATTTCAAGTATTCTTTGTGAATTTCATCCAGAAATATTGAGAATTACGGTTTTTAGGGCAGATTTTCGATTTTTTGAAAAAACTGTAAGGGGTTAGCCTATCGATTTTTTTGGTCAAAAAATTTTTTGTCGAGATTTTGCAAATTCCGCAATGGAAATCAATTAGTAGGACTATTTCAAGTATTCTTTGTGAATTTCATCCAGAAATATTGAGAATTACGGTTTTTAGGGCAGATTTTCGATTTTTTGAAAAAACTGTAAGGGGTTAGCCTATCGATTTTTTTGGTCAAAAAATTTTTTGTCGAGATTTTGCAAATTCCGCAATGGAAATCAATTAGTAGGACCATTTCAAGTATTCTTTGTGAATTTCATCCAGAAATATTGAGAATTACGGTTTTTAGGGCAGATTTTCGATTTTTTGAAAAAACTGTAAGGGGTTAGCCTATCGATTTTTTTGGTCAAAAAATTTTTTGTCGAGATTTTGCAAATTCCGCAATGGAAATCAATTAGTAGGACCATTTCAAGTATTCTTTGTGAATTTCATCCAGAAATATTGAGAATTACGGTTTTTAGGGCAGATTTTCGATTTTTTGAAAAAAGTAAGGGGTTAGCCTATCGATTTTTTTGGTCAAAAAATTTTTTGTCGAGATTTTGCAAATTCCGCGGAAATCAATTAGTTTTAGGGCAGATTACGGTTTTTCGATTTTCGATTTTTTGAAAAAACTGTAAGGGGTTAGCCTATCGATTTTTTTGGTCAAAAAATTTTTTGTCGAGATTTTGCAAATTCCGCAATGGAAATCAATTAGTAGGACCATTTCAAGTATTCTTTGTGAATTTCATCCAGAAATATTGAGAATTACGGTTTTTAGGGCAGATTTTCGATTTTTTGAAAAAACTGTAAGGGGTTAGCCTATCGATTTTTTTGGTCAAAAAATTTTTTGTCGAGATTTTGCAAATTCCGCAATGGAAATCAATTAGTAGGACCATTTCAAGTATTCTTTGTGAATTTCATCCAGAAATATTGAGAATTGCGGTTTTTAGGGCAGATTTTCGATTTTTTGAAAAAACTGTAAGGGGTTAGCCTATCGATTTTTTTGGTCAAAAAATTTTTTGTCGAGATTTTGCAAATTCCGCAATGGAAATCAATTAGTAGGACCATTTCAAGTATTCTTTGTGAATTTCATCCAGAATTTCATCCAGAAATATTGAGAATTACGGTTTTTAGGGCAGATTTTCGATTTTTTGAAAAAACTGTAAGGGGTTAGCCTATCGATTTTTTTGGTCAATTGCGGTTTTTAGGGCAGATTTTCGATTTTTTGAAAAAACTGTAAGGGGTTAGCCTATCGATTTTTTTGGTCAAAAAATTTTTTGTCGAGATTTTGCAAATTCCGCAATGGAAATCAATTAGTAGGACCATTTCAAGTATTCTTTGTGAATTTCATCCAGAAATATTGAGAATTACGGTTTTTAGGGCAGATTTTCGATTTTTTGAAAAAACTGTAAGGGGTTAGCCTATCGATTTTTTTGGTCAAAAATTTTTTTGTCGAGATTTTGCAAATTCCGCAATGGAAATCAATTAGTAGGACCATTTCAAGTATTCTTTGTGAATTTCATCCAGAAATATTGAGAATTACGGTTTTTAGGGCAGATTTTCGATTTTTTGAAAAAACTGTAAGGGGTTAGCCTATCGATTTTTTTGGTCAAAAAATTTTTTGTCGAGATTTTGCAAATTCCGCAATGGAAATCAATTAGTAGGACCATTTCAAGTATTCTTTGTGAATTTCATCCAGAAATATTGAGAATTGCGGTTTTTAGGGCAGATTTTCGATTTTTTGAAAAAACTGTAAGGGGTTAGCCTATCGATTTTTTTGGTCAAAAAATTTTTTGTCGAGATTTTGCAAATTCCGCAATGGAAATCAATTAGTAGGACCATTTCAAGTATTCTTTGTGAATTTCATCCAGAAATATTGAGAATTACGGTTTTTAGGGCAGATTTTCGATTTTTTGAAAAAACTGTAAGGGGTTAGCCTATCGATTTTTTTGGTCAAAAAATTTTTTGTCGAGATTTTGCAAATTCCGCAATGGAAATCAATTAGTAGGACCATTTCAAGTATTCTTTGTGAATTTCATCCAGAAATATTGAGAATTGCGGTTTTTAGGGCAGATTTTCGATTTTTTGAAAAAACTGTAAGGGGTTAGCCTATCGATTTTTTTGGTCAAAAAATTTTTTGTCGAGATTTTGCAAATTCCGCAATGGAAATCAATTAGTAGGACCATTTCAAGTATTCTTTGTGAATTTCATCCAGAAATATTGAGAATTACGGTTTTTAGGGCAGATTTTCGATTTTTTGAAAAAACTGTAAGGGGTTAGCCTATCGATTTTTTTGGTCAAAAAATTTTTTGTCGAGATTTTGCAAATTCCGCAATGGAAATCAATTAGTAGGACCATTTCAAGTATTCTTTGTGAATTTCATCCAGAAATATTGAGAATTACGGTTTTTAGGGCAGATTTTCGATTTTTTGAAAAAACTGTAAGGGGTTAGCCTATCGATTTTTTTGGTCAAAAAATTTTTTGTCGAGATTTTGCAAATTCCGCAATGGAAATCAATTAGTAGGACCATTTCAAGTATTCTTTGTGAATTTCATCCAGAAATATTGAGAATTACGGTTTTTAGGGCAGATTTTCGATTTTTTGAAAAAAACTGTAAGGGGTTAGCCTATCGATTTTTTTGGTCAAAAAATTTTTTGTCGAGATTTTGCAAATTCCGCAATGGAAATCAATTAGTAGGACCATTTCAAGTATTCTTTGTGAATTTCATCCAGAAATATTGAGAATTACGGTTTTTAGGGCAGATTTTCGATTTTTTGAAAAAACTGTAAGCCTATCGATTTTTTTGGTCAAAAATTTTTTGTCGAGATTTTGCAAATTCCGCAATGGAAATCAATTAGTAGGACCATTTCAAGTATTCTTTGTGAATTTCATCCAGAAATATTGAGAATTGCGGTTTTTAGGGCAGATTTTCGATTTTTTGAAAAAACTGTAAGGGGTTAGCCTATCGATTTTTTTGGTCAAAAAATTTTTTGTCGAGATTTTGCAAATTCCGCAATGGAAATCAATTAGTAGGACCATTTCAAGTATTCTTTGTGAATTTCATCCAGAAATATTGAGAATTGCGGTTTTTAGGGCAGATTTTCGATTTTTTGAAAAAACTGTAAGGGGTTAGCCTATCGATTTTTTTGGTCAAAAAATTTTTTGTCGAGATTTTGCAAATTCCGCAATGGAAATCAATTAGTAGGACCATTTCAAGTATTCTTTGTGAATTTCATCCAGAAATATTGAGAATTACGGTTTTTAGGGCAGATTTTCGATTTTTTGAAAAAACTGTAAGGGGTTATATATATATATATATTTTATTTCGAAAATTACATTTGAATTCATATCATACAGAAACATATTTAGAGATGGAATATAATAAATTCCTTACAGCTAGTGAGGCTTAAATGACAGTATCCTAGCGGATAGTGAATACGATTTGGGCACTAGAAGCGTTTTCTTTTAATACATACATGTAGCATAGCCAAAAAATTTAAAAATAAGTAGAAGAAAAAGTTTGTCAAACAAAAAACTTCAAAAACGTAATTAAAAGTAATAGTATATAGCAAATGAATAAATAATATTTTGACCTTGGTAAGGGAGAGGCCCCGGAAGCGGTCAAGGCCCAGTCGACCCGTCGGAGCCAATCGCGCCTTGCCATCCCAATACCAGAAGAAATTTCAAAGGGTGGTGGTCGATTTTCAAGTCAAACGAGTGTCGATCTAGTTCATCAACCCGAAAACGCCAGGCCGCGAAAAATCGTGAAAGCCCGCCAGTACCTCACCACACTGACAGGGACCACCAGAGGCTATACCTTTACAAGAGTGAGGGGAAAAGAAGGCGGAAACCCCTCGTTCAGGGGTAGCCTGTGGATTTCTCTCAGGACTCCCACCACAACTGGCAGCATCTACTTTCACGACCCACCGGGACCAGCGCCCCAGCTTCCGAACACGATCGGCACCCCATCAACCGGGAAACGACCCCCTTAATTTTACAATAATAAATCTTGAATTAACTTATTAGGGTTTTTGGACAAGTCAGAAGTAAATTTAGCTTTAAGTTTACAAATTTCCTTACGTAAAGGAGAAACTTTGGCAGAACTGTACATCCAGTGATTTGGATAATTAAAAGGGAGGTTGAGAATTAATCTCAGAACCTTATTTTCAACTACTTGGATTTTATTGATATGAGTTTCGGCGCAGTTACCCCAAACCACGGAAGAGTACAGGATGATACCACGGAAAACCATGTTGAAGAGGAGAAGTTTATTTTTGATGTGAAGATGGGATTTTCTATTGATAAGTGGGTATAGAGTACGTATAAGTGTAAGGGCTTTTGAGGCAACTACCTCACAATGATTTTTCCAGGTTAAACCTCTATCAAGAGTGAGGCCCAAATATTTAATATTAGGCTGCCACTCAATATTTTCACTCATGATTCGTAATGGAGAATTAGGTAAAGATTTTGTGCTACGCTTTCTAGTAAAATATACGGCTTGAGTTTTGGAAGGGTTTATCTTCATTTTCCAAGATTTACAATAGCTGGCAAGGCTGTCAGAATCATTGGCTAGGACCTTAGAGATTTTGTTTGGATTTTTGGAAGTGAAATATATGCAAATATCATCTGCGAAAATAGCTACTGAGCAAACTTTGATAGCTGATCGGATATCGTAAGAGAAAATGTTGAAAAGGGTAGGACTTAAGGTACTCCCTTGGGGAACACCAGCAGGGATCGTTAACTTCGCTGAAGTGGCATTATTTAATTTGGTATAGAAGCTTCTATCAGAAAGGAATGATTTAATAATTTTTACTATATAAAAAGGAAAATTGTTTAAGAACATTTTGTACACAAGAGCATCATGCCAAACAGTGTCAAAGCACTTCTCCATGTCAAACGCCACTAGACCCGTGGATTTCCTATTTCTGAACCCATTCTTAACGCTGCTGGTAACCCGGAGGAGTTGGTGAGTTGTTGAGTGCTTAGCACGAAACCCAAATTGCTCATCGCAAATGATCTTGTGAGTTTCAAGAAACAAATTTATACGACTTAGAATAACCCTTTCAAATACTTTACCAAGAATACAAAGAAGACTTATTGGTCGGAAATTTAAGGGGTTTGAGTGATCCTTCCCAGGTTTGGGAATAGGTACTACTTCAGCTAATTTCCAGGAGGCTGGGAAGTATCCTAATAATAAACAGGAATTAAATATTAAAGTTATGAAAGAAATTGCTTGTGTGGACAGATTTTTAATTGGGATAGTTGCTATACGGTCATGTCCCGGAGCTTTCCTAGGTTTAAGCGAGCGGATGACGGTGGAAACCTCACGAACATCAGTTTTCAGAACATTGTCCTTTTTTATGGGGAGTGATTTGACAAAGCATGCTGCTGATGAGACTCTACTTTCTACATCGGAACTAGACTTAAGGTTTGAAGTGAGCTCATGGGATTTCAAGAAGGTGGCCGCAAGGACAGAGGCTTTCTCCGAATTAGAAGTAACGAGTTTACCATCATTTAAAAGAGGAGGAAGAATAATGCTTTTATTTCTTAATTTACGAGCGGATTTCCAAAATTGTACACTATTAGGGGCAAAGTTACGGATCTTTTCATTCCATTTTAAGTTTCGTTCTTCGATAATAGTTTTTTTGATAATTTTGTTCAAAAAGGCTAAAAATATTTTTGCAGAGTTTTCTCTATTACGTATCCACAGTCTACGTACATAATTTCTATACGAAATTAGTTGTTTCGTTTTATCCGACAAGGAAAATTTGGAACTAATGGGAATTTTATTGGCCGGGACAGCCTTGTCGATGCCATTCTGGATGGCCACGGTAAGCTTTGACACAGCTTCATCAATTTCAGTTGAAGAAGAGAATAATGAGTTGTTGTGAAAGGCTGGAAGAGAAGAAGTGACAGTACTATTAAAAAGAGACCAATTGGCTTTGGAAAAGTTGAAAGAGTTTGTAACGTCTTTTGCGGGGGAGCAACGTAGACTGAAACTAAATGTAACTGGGAGATGATCTGATGACAGTTCATTGATGGTTCGCAAGTTGGAAATTGCCATTGGATTCCTGGTTAGACCGATATCAATAGTTGAAGGGAAAGATCGAGAAGTTTGATGGGGATAATAGGTTGGAGAGGGAGGGTAAAGGATATGGAGATCCGTGGTAGTTACCTTAGAGTACAAAATAGAGCCCGTTTTGTTGGCTCTAGAGCAATTCCATGCCCTGTGTTTAGAATTCAAGTCGCCGCAAACAAGAATTTCGCCCTTAAAATTACAGAGGTTATCCAAATCCTTTTTAAAAGAAACCAGCTTGTTTGAGTCTAGTTTAGTACCCGGAAAATAGACAGAAAAAATATTGATGGTTCTCGAGTCTCCTATTACAGTAATGCCAATTGTCTCAATTACGTCGGTAGATATATTTTGTATTAAAGTAAACTTTAAATTATTTTTAATGATGATTGCTACACCGCCACCTATTCTTTTATCTCTATCTTTGCGAATAATTTTATATTGCGGAATATCTAGTACCTTATCAGGAGAAAGCCAGGTTTCCGTGAGAAAACAAATATCAATATTGTGGTTATTCAAGAAATGCGAAAACTCGGAAAGTTTAGGTTGTACACTTTGACTGTTCCAAATCATGAAAATTAAGGAGTTAATCATCGATATACTTAACAATAATATTGAACATCAGCTGAAGTTGATCAATTTTACTTCTGCAATTTCTAAGTCCAGAGAGTAGTTCCATTGATATGTCCAGAAGCTCCTGAGATGTGAAGAGATTTGATTGGCTGACATTGCCATTCCTTCCATTGAGTGGAGTCTGGCGTGTGTTTTGACTTGAAAAATGCCTGGAGGAGTTTCCAGGCTGGATGGTGGGGCGAGAGTTCCCATCAAGATACCGTTGATCCCGTTTATCCACATTGTTAGTAGACTGAGTAGGTTGATTCTGTGCATCATTATGTCCAAAACTTCCAGATCTAGGCTGCTGTTGATTTCCCCAGTTTTTGTTTGACACATTGGAAGGATTTGCTTGGAATCCTCCAGGCTGACAGAAGTCTCGAGTCCTTTGGATTGAGTTCCGAGGAAGCATAGGAAAATCATCCAGACTGGTTGGAGGAGGAGCAGGTGGGCGCGCTTCCGGGAGAGGCAGTGGTGGGCCAGAACGACGATTGATATTGCTGCGGGCATTTCTCATACGAATGAAGTTGTCGCGTGCCGGACAAGACAGGTCTTGGGCAAGATGGCCGCCATTACAGTTTCTACATTTGATCTGCGTGTTTGGAGGGCATTTTTCGGTGTTGTGCAGCCCTCCACATTTACCACATCGTGTTTTCATCCTACAATTACGAGAGCCATGGCCATAAAGAAAACAATTTTCGCAGAGGGTTGGGCCCCTGGGTTTCTGCTTGTAATAATCCCAGAAAATTTTAGTGTTATAAAGATATTCAATCTTTTTAAGTTCTCTAATGTTTGTGGCACCCTTTTCAAAAGAAGCGACGTACAGGCAATGAGTAGAATATCTTCTATTCTTAGGCGGAATTTTAGCAATCTCGATCGGTTGGAGACCGTAAATTTCGGAAATTTCTGCTTTAACATCATCCTCGACACCAGTAAAGTCGGGTAGACCAGAAATAAGAAATTTCTTGGGCGGTATTTTTCTCACATCATGCGAATAAAATTGACGATTTTTGCTTTTGAAATCCGATAGAATTTTGTTGTAAGTCAGCATGTCCCTTGCGGAAATTTTTACGCCAACACACATGTATTTAAATATCACTCGATCTGGAAATTTTTTCCTCAACTCTTTGATGATTAATTGCACACAATTTTCGTCATTATGAAGCACAATAGGCGGTGGACGAATGTGTGAGTTTTGAGTAGCACTGGGCATTTCATCATCATTATCACTATCACTGTTATTTTCATCAATATCCGATAGCACAGTGAACCGGTTAGATGTCTCAAAATCACTCCTCATGGTAGCAGAAGAATGAGATGAAATTGGATTGGAATCCCCCATGGGGCTCACTTGAGTAACTTTCTGGGAGGCTTTAGAAGCCACTGTAGCAGATGTACTGGGGGAAAGTCCAGATGACGAGGAAAAAGTTGCAGATGAATCACCACCAAGACACTTGTTATTCTCATTAGTTGAAACACGTGGAGGAGTTCTTAAAACCATTGTAGACTTCTTGAAAAGAACATTTTCCGAATCGGAGCCACACTTTAAGAACTTGCACTTGCTAGGCACTTTCTCAGGGGAGTCATCCGACCCAAAAGAACGATCTCTTTTATTAGAGTCACCCAGTTTCAGTCTTTATATCACAAAAAATCACTCACAGCGCAACGAATACGTAGATGCATACGCACTCAACGAGCTCCAGAGAGCGAATGCTGTAAGGGGTTAGCCTATCGATTTTTTTGGTCAAAAAATTTTTTGTCGAGATTTTGCAAATTCCGCAATGGAAATCAATTAGTAGGACCATTTCAAGTATTCTTTGTGAATTTCATCCAGAAATATTGAGAATTGCGGTTTTTAGGGCAGATTTTCGATTTTTTGAAAAAACTGTAAGGGGTTAGCCTATCGATTTTTTTGGTCAAAAAATTTTTTGTCGAGATTTTGCAAATTCCGCAATGGAAATCAATTAGTAGGACCATTTCAAGTATTCTTTGTGAATTTCATCCAGAAATATTGAGAATTACGGTTTTTAGGGCAGATTTTCGATTTTTTGAAAAAACTGTAAGCCTATCGATTTTTTTGGTCAAAATTTTTTTTGTCGAGATTTTGCAAATTCCGCAATGGAAATCAATTAGTAGGACCATTTCAAGTATTCTTTGTGAATTTCATCCAGAAATATTGAGAATTACGGTTTTTAGGGCAGATTTTCGATTTTTTGAAAAAACTATAAGGGGTTAGCCTATCGATTTTTTTGGTCAAAAAATTTTTGTCGAGATTTTGCAAATTCCGCAATGGAAATCAATTAGTAGGACCATTTCAAGTATTCTTTGTGAATTTCATCCAGAAATATTGAGAATTGCGGTTTTTAGAGCAGATTTTCGATTTTTTGAAAAAACTGTAAGGGGTTAGCCTATCGATTTTTTTGGTCAAAAAATTTTTTGTCGAGATTTTGCAAATTCCGCAATGGAAATCAATTAGTAGGACCATTTCAAGTATTCTTTGTGAATTTCATCCAGAAATATTGAGAATTACGGTTTTTAGGGCAGATTTTCGATTTTTTGAAAAAACTGTAAGGGGTTAGCCTATCGATTTTTTTGGTCAAAAAATTTTTTGTCGAGATTTTGCAAAATCCGCAATGGAAATCAATTAGTAGGACCATTTCAAGTATTCTTTGTGAATTTCATCCAGAAATATTGAGAATTGCGGTTTTTAGGGCAGATTTTCGATTTTTTGAAAAAACTGTAAGGGGTTAGCCTATCGATTTTTTTGGTCAAAAATTTTTTTGTCGAGATTTTGCAAATTCCGCAATGGAAATCAATTAGTAGGACCATTTCAAGTATTCTTTGTGAATTTCATCCAGAAATATTGAGAATTACGGTTTTTAGGGCAGATTTTCGATTTTTTGAAAAAACTGTAAGGGGTTAGCCTATCGATTTTTTTGGTCAAAAAATTTTTTGTCGAGATTTTGCAAATTCCGCAATGGAAATCAATTAGTAGGACCATTTCAAGTATTCTTTGTGAATTTCATCCAGAAATATTGAGAATTACGGTTTTCAGGGCAGATTTTCGATTTTTTGAAAAAACTGTAAGCCTATCGATTTTTTTGGTCAAAAATTTTTTGTCGAGATTTTGCAAATTCCGCAATGGAAATCAATTAGTAGGACCATTTCAAGTATTCTTTGTGAATTTCATCCAGAAATATTGAGAATTGCGGTTTTTAGGGCAGATTTTCGATTTTTTGAAAAAACTGTAAGGGGTTAGCCTATCGATTTTTTTGGTCAAAAAATTTTTTGTCGAGATTTTGCAAATTCCGCAATGGAAATCAATTAGTAGGACCATTTCAAGTATTCTTTGTGAATTTCATCCAGAAATATTGAGAATTACGGTTTTTAGGGCAGATTTTCGATTTTTTGAAAAAACTGTAAGGGGTTAGCCTATCGATTTTTTTGGTCAAAAAATTTTTTGTCGAGATTTTGCAAATTCCGCAATGGAAATCAATTAGTAGGACCATTTCAAGTATTCTTTGTGAATTTCATCCAGAAATATTGAGAATTACGGTTTTTAGGGCAGATTTTCGATTTTTTGAAAAAACTGTAAGGGGTTAGCCTATCGATTTTTTTGGTCAAAAAATTTTTTGTTGAGATTTTGCAAATTCCGCAATGGAAATCAATTAGTAGGACCATTTCAAGTATTCTTTGTGAATTTCATCCAGAAATATTGAGAATTGCGGTTTTTAGGGCAGATTTTCGATTTTTTGAAAAAACTGTAAGGGGTTAGCCTATCGATTTTTTTGGTCAAAAAATTTTTTGTCGAGATTTTGCAAATTCCGCAATGGAAATCAATTAGTAGGACCATTTCAAGTATTCTTTGTGAATTTCATCCAGAAATATTGAGAATTACGGTTTTTAGGGCAGATTTTCGATTTTTTGAAAAAACTGTAAGGGGTTAGCCTATCGATTTTTTTGGTCAAAAAATTTTTTGTCGAGATTTTGCAAATTCCGCAATGGAAATCAATTAGTAGGACCATTTCAAGTATTCTTTGTGAATTTCATCCAGAAATATTGAGAATTGCGGTTTTTAGGGCAGATTTTCGATTTTTTGAAAAAACTGAAAAAACTGCCTATCGATTTTTTTGGTCAAAAAATTTTTTGTCGAGATTTTGCAAATTCCGCAATGGAAATCAATTAGTAGGACCATTTCAAGTATTCTTTGTGAATTTCATCCAGAAATATTGAGAATTGCGGTTTTTAGGGCAGATTTTCGATTTTTTGAAAAAACTGTAAGGGGTTAGCCTATCGATTTTTTTGGTCAAAAAATTTTTTGTCGAGATTTTGCAAATTCCGCAATGGAAATCAATTAGTAGGACCATTTCAAGTATTCTTTGTGAATTTCATCCAGAAATATTGAGAATTACGGTTTTTAGGGCAGATTTTCGATTTTTTGAAAAAACTGTAAGGGGTTAGCCTATCGATTTTTTTGGTCAAAAAATTTTTTGTCGAGATTTTGCAAATTCCGCAATGGAAATCAATTAGTAGGACCATTTCAAGTATTCTTTGTGAATTTCATCCAGAAATATTGAGAATTGCGGTTTTTAGGGCAGATTTTCGATTTTTTGAAAAAACTGTAAGGGGTTAGCCTATCGATTTTTTTGGTCAAAAAATTTTTTGTCGAGATTTTGCAAATTCCGCAATGGAAATCAATTAGTAGGACCATTTCAAGTATTCTTTGTGAATTTCATCCAGAAATATTGAGAATTACGGTTTTTAGGGCAGATTTTCGATTTTTTGAAAAAACTGTAAGGGGTTAGCCTATCGATTTTTTTGGTCAAAAAATTTTTTGTCGAGATTTTGCAAATTCCGCAATGGAAATCAATTAGTAGGACCATTTCAAGTATTCTTTGTGAATTTCATCCAGAAATATTGAGAATTGCGGTTTTTAGGGCAGATTTTCGATTTTTTGAAAAAACTGTAAGGGGTTAGCCTATCGATTTTTTTGGTCAAAAAATTTTTTGTCGAGATTTTGCAAATTCCGCAATGGAAATCAATTAGTAGGACCATTTCAAGTATTCTTTGTGAATTTCATCCAGAAATATTGAGAATTACGGTTTTGTCGAGAGGGCAGATTACGGTTTTTTGAAAAAACTGTAAGGGGTTAGCCTATCGATTTTTTTGGTCAAAAAATTTTTTGTCGAGATTTTGCAAATTCCGCAATGGAAATCAATTAGTAGGACCATTTCAAGTATTCTTTGTGAATTTCATCCTATTTTCGATTTTTTGAAAAAACTGTAAGGGGTTAGCCTATCGATTTTTTTGGTCAAAAATTTTTTTGTCGAGATTTTGCAAATTCCGCAATGGAAATCAATTAGTAGGACCATTTCAAGTATTCTTTGTGAATTTCATCCAGAAATATTGAGAATTACGGTTTTTAGGGCAGATTTTCGATTTTTTGAAAAAACTGTAAGGGGTTAGCCTATCGATTTTTTTGGTCAAAAAATTTTTTGTCGAGATTTTGCAAAATCCGCAATGGAAATCAATTAGTAGGACCATTTCAAGTATTCTTTGTGAATTTCATCCAGAAATATTGAGAATTACGGTTTTTAGGGCAGATTTTCGATTTTTTGAAAAAACTGTAAGGGGTTAGCCTATCGATTTTTTTGGTCAAAAAATTTTTTGTCGAGATTTTGCAAATTCCGCAATGGAAATCAATTAGTAGGACCATTTCAAGTATTCTTTGTGAATTTCATCCAGAAATATTGAGAATTGCGGTTTTTAGGGCAGATTTTCGATTTTTTGAAAAAACTGTAAGGGGTTAGCCTATCGATTTTTTTGGTCAAAAAATTTTTTGTCGAGATTTTGCAAATTCCGCAATGGAAATCAATTAGTAGGACCATTTCAAGTATTCTTTGTGAATTTCATCCAGAAATATTGAGAATTACGGTTTTTAGGGCAGATTTTCGATTTTTTGAAAAAACTGTAAGGGGTTAGCCTATCGATTTTTTTGGTCAAAAAATTTTTTGTCGAGATTTTGCAAATTCCGCAATGGAAATCAATTAGTAGGACCATTTCAAGTATTCTTTGTGAATTTCATCCAGAAATATTGAGAATTACGGTTTTTAGGGCAGATTTTCGATTTTTTGAAAAAACTGTAAGGGGTTAGCCTATCGATTTTTTTGGTTTTTTTGTCGAGATTTTGCAAATTCCGCAATGGAAATCAATTAGTAGGACCATTTCAAGTATTCTTTGTGAATTTCATCCAGAAATATTGAGAATTGCGGTTTTTAGGGCAGATTTTCGATTTTTTGAAAAAACTGTAAGGGGTTAGCCTATCGATTTTTTTGGTCAAAAAATTTTTTGTCGAGATTTTGCAAATTCCGCAATGGAAATCAATTAGTAGGACCATTTCAAGTATTCTTTGTGAATTTCATCCAGAAATATTGAGAATTACGGTTTTTAGGGCAGATTTTCGATTTTTTGAAAAAACTGTAAGGGGTTAGCCTATCGATTTTTTTGGTCAAAAAATTTTTTTGTCGAGATTTTGCAAATTCCGCAATGGAAATCAATTAGTAGGACCATTTCAAGTATTCTTTGTGAATTTCATCCAGAAATATTGAGAATTACGGTTTTTAGGGCAGATTTTCGATTTTTTGAAAAAACTGTAAGGGGTTAGCCTATCGATTTTTTTGGTCAAAAAATTTTTTGTCGAGATTTTGCAAATTCCGCAATGGAAATCAATTAGTAGGACCATTTCAAGTATTCTTTGTGAATTTCATCCAGAAATATTGAGAATTACGGTTTTTAGGGCAGATTTTCGATTTTTTGAAAAAACTGTAAGGGGTTAGCCTATCGATTTTTTTGGTCAAAAAATTTTTTGTCGAGATTTTGCAAATTCCGCAATGGAAATCAATTAGTAGGACCATTTCAAGTATTCTTTGTGAATTTCATCCAGAAATATTGAGAATTACGGTTTTTAGGGCAGATTTTCGATTTTTTGAAAAAACTGTAAGGGGTTAGCCTATCGATTTTTTTGGTCAAAAAATTTTTTGTCGAGATTTTGCAAATTCCGCAATGGAAATCAATTAGTAGGACCATTTCAAGTATTCTTTGTGAATTTCATCCAGAAATATTGAGAATTACGGTTTTTAGGGCAGATTTTCGATTTTTTGAAAAAACTGTAAGGGGTTAGCCTATCGATTTTTTTGGTCAAAAAATTTTTTGTCGAGATTTTGCAAATTCCGCAATGGAAATCAATTAGTAGGACCATTTCAAGTATTCTTTGTGAATTTCATCCAGAAATATTGAGAATTGCGGTTTTTAGGGCAGATTTTCGATTTTTTGAAAAAACTGTAAGGGGTTAGCCTATCGATTTTTTTGGTCAAAAAATTTTTTGTCGAGATTTTGCAAATTCCGCAATGGAAATCAATTAGTAGGACCATTTCAAGTATTCTTTGTGAATTTCATCCAGAAATATTGAGAATTACGGTTTTTAGGGCAGATTTTCGATTTTTTGAAAAAACTGTAAGGGGTTAGCCTATCGATTTTTTTGGTCAAAAAATTTTTTGTCGAGATTTTGCAAATTCCGCAATGGAAATCAATTAGTAGGACCATTTCAAGTATTCTTTGTGAATTTCATCCAGAAATATTGAGAATTACGGTTTTTAGGGCAGATTTTCGATTTTTTGAAAAAACTGTAAGGGGTTAGCCTATCGATTTTTTTGGTCAAAAAATTTTTTGTCGAGATTTTGCAAATTCCGCAATGGAAATCAATTAGTAGGACCATTTCAAGTATTCTTTGTGAATTTCATCCAGAAATATTGAGAATTGCGGTTTTTAGGGCAGATTTTCGATTTTTTGAAAAAACTGTAAGGGGTTAGCCTATCGATTTTTTTGGTCAAAAAATTTTTTGTCGAGATTTTGCAAATTCCGCAATGGAAATCAATTAGTAGGACCATTTCAAGTATTCTTTGTGAATTTCATCCAGAAATATTGAGAATTACGGTTTTTAGGGCAGATTTTCGATTTTTTGAAAAAACTGTAAGGGGTTAGCCTATCGATTTTTTTGGTCAAAAAATTTTTTGTCGAGATTTTGCAAATTCCGCAATGGAAATCAATTAGTAGGACCATTTCAAGTATTCTTTGTGAATTTCATCCAGAAATATTGAGAATTACGGTTTTTAGGGCAGATTTTCGATTTTTTGAAAAAACTGTAAGGGGTTAGCCTATCGATTTTTTTGGTCAAAAAATTTTTTGTCGAGATTTTGCAAATTCCGCAATGGAAATCAATTAGTAGGACCATTTCAAGTATTCTTTGTGAATTTCATCCAGAAATATTGAGAATTGCGGTTTTTAGGGCAGATTTTCGATTTTTTGAAAAAACTGTAAGGGGTTAGCCTATCGATTTTTTTGGTCAAAAAATTTTTTGTCGAGATTTTGCAAATTCCGCAATGGAAATCAATTAGTAGGACCATTTCAAGTATTCTTTGTGAATTTCATCCAGAAATATTGAGAATTACGGTTTTTAGGGCAGATTTTCGATTTTTTGAAAAAACTGTAAGGGGTTAGCCTATCGATTTTTTTGGTCAAAAAATTTTTTGTCGAGATTTTGCAAATTCCGCAATGGAAATCAATTAGTAGGACCATTTCAAGTATTCTTTGTGAATTTCATCCAGAAATATTGAGAATTACGGTTTTTAGGGCAGATTTTCGATTTTTTGAAAAAACTGTAAGGGGTTAGCCTATCGATTTTTTTGGTCAAAAAATTTTTTGTCGAGATTTTGCAAATTCCGCAATGGAAATCAATTAGTAGGACCATTTCAAGTATTCTTTGTGAATTTCATCCAGAAATATTGAGAATTACGGTTTTTAGGGCAGATTTTCGATTTTTTGAAAAAACTGTAAGGGGTTAGCCTATCGATTTTTTTGGTCAAAAAATTTTTTGTCGAGATTTTGCAAATTCCGCAATGGAAATCAATTAGTAGGACCATTTCAAGTATTCTTTGTGAATTTCATCCAGAAATATTGAGAATTACGGTTTTTAGGGCAGATTTTCGATTTTTTGAAAAAACTGTAAGGGGTTAGCCTATCGATTTTTTTGGTCAAAAAATTTTTGTCGAGATTTTGCAAATTCCGCAATGGAAATCAATTAGTAGGACCATTTCAAGTATTCTTTGTGAATTTCATCCAGAAATATTGAGAATTACGGTTTTTAGGGCAGATTTTCGATTTTTTGAAAAAACTGTAAGGGGTTAGCCTATCGATTTTTTTGGTCAAAAAATTTTTTGTCGAGATTTTGCAAATTCCGCAATGGAAATCAATTAGTAGGACCATT
This sequence comes from Phlebotomus papatasi, assembly GCF_024763615.1. Taxonomy (NCBI): domain Eukaryota; kingdom Metazoa; phylum Arthropoda; class Insecta; order Diptera; family Psychodidae; genus Phlebotomus; species Phlebotomus papatasi. Next base: position 16,218 of record NW_026604595.1, read on the forward strand.
TCAAGTATTCTTTGTGAATTTCATCCAGAAATATTGAGAATTACGGTTTTTAGGGCAGATTTTCGATTTTTTGAAAAAACTGTAAGGGGTTAGCCTATCGATTTTTTTGGTCGAAAAAATTTTTTGTCGAGATTTTGCAAATTCCGCAATGGAAATCAATTAGTAGGACCATTTCAAGTATTCTTTGTGAATTTCATCCAGAAATATTGAGAATTGCGGTTTTTAGGGCAGATTTTCGATTTTTTGAAAAAACTGTAAGGGGTTAGCCTATCGATTTTTTTGGTCAAAAAATTTTTTGTCGAGATTTTGCAAATTCCGCAATGGAAATCAATTAGTAGGACCATTTCAAGTATTCTTTGGAATTTCATCCAGAAATATTGAGAATTACGGTTTTTAGGGCAGATTTTCGATTTTTTGAAAAAACTGTAAGGGGTTTTCGATTTTTTTGGTCAAAAAATTTTTTGTCTTTTAGCAGAAATATTGAGAATTACGGTTTTATCGAATTTTTTGTCGAGAATGCAAATTCCGCAATGGAAATCAATTAGTAGGACCATTTCAAGTATTCTTTGTGAATTTCATCCAGAAATATTGAGAATTACGGTTTTTAGGGCAGATTTTCGATTTTTTGAAAAAACTGTAAGGGGTTAGCCTATCGATTTTTTTGGTCAAAAAATTTTTTGTCGAGATTTTGCAAATTCCGCAATGGAAATCAATTAGTAGGACCATTTCAAGTATTCTTTGTGAATTTCATCCAGAAATATTGAGAATTACGGTTTTTAGGGCAGATTTTCGATTTTTTGAAAAAAAACTGTAAGGGGTTAGCCTATCGATTTTTTTGGTCAAAAAATTTTTTGTCGAGATTTTGCAAATTCCGCAATGGAAATCAATTAGTAGGACCATTTCAAGTATTCTTTGTGAATTTCATCCAGAAATATTGAGAATTACGGTTTTTAGGGCAGATTTTCGATTTTTTGAAAAAACTAAGGGGTTAGCCTATCGATTTTTTTGGTCATTTTTTTGGTCAAAAAATTTTTGTAAGGGGTTAGCCTATCGATTTTTTTGGTCAAAAAATTTTTTGTCGAGATTTTGCAAATTCCGCAATGGAAATCAATTAGTAGGACCATTTCAAGTATTCTTTGTGAATTTCATCCAGAAATATTGAGAATTACGGTTTTTAGGGCAGATTTTCGATTTTTTGAAAAAACTGTAAGGGGTTAGCCTATCGATTTTTTTGGTCAAAAAATTTTTTGTCGAGATTTTGCAAATTCCGCAATGGAAATCAATTAGTAGGACCATTTCAAGTATTCTTTGTGAATTTCATCCAGAAATATTGAGAATTACGGTTTTTAGGGCAGATTTTCGATTTTTTGAAAAAACTGTAAGGGGTTAGCCTATCGATTTTTTTGGTCAAAAAATTTTTTTGTCGAGATTTTGCAAATTCCGCAATGGAAATCAATTAGTAGGACCATTTCAAGTATTCTTTGTGAATTTCATCCAGAAATATTGAGAATTGCGGTTTTTAGGGCAGATTTTCGATTTTTTGAAAAAACTGTAAGGGGTTAGCCTATCGATTTTTTTGGTCAAAAAATTTTTTGTCGAGATTTTGCAAATTCCGCAATGGAAATCAATTAGTAGGACCATTTCAAGTATTCTTTGTGAATTTCATCCAGAAATATTGAGAATTGCGGTTTTTAGGGCAGATTTTCGATTTTTTGAAAAAACTGTAAGGGGTTAGCCTATCGATTTTTTTGGTCAAAAAATTTTTTGTCGAGATTTTGCAAATTCCGCAATGGAAATCAATTAGTAGGACCATTTCAAGTATTCTTTGTGAATTTCATCCAGAAATATTGAGAATTGCGGTTTTTAGGGCAGATTTTCGATTTTTTGAAAAAACTGTAAGGGGTTAGCCTATCGATTTTTTTGGTCAAAAAATTTTTTGTCGAGATTTTGCAAATTCCGCAATGGAAATCAATTAGTAGGACCATTTCAAGTATTCTTTGTGAATTTCATCCAGAAATATTGAGAATTACGGTTTTTAGGGCAGATTTTCGATTTTTTGAAAAAACTGTAAGGGGTTAGCCTATCGATTTTTTTGGTCAAAAAATTTTTTGTCGAGATTTTGCAAATTCCGCAATGGAAATCAATTAGTAGGACCATTTCAAGTATTCTTTGTGAATTTCATCCAGAAATATTGAGAATTGCGGTTTTTAGGGCAGATTTTCGATTTTTTGAAAAAACTGTAAGGGGTTAGCCTATCGATTTTTTTGGTCAAAAATTTTTTTGTCGAGATTTTGCAAATTCCGCAATGGAAATCAATTAGTAGGACCATTTCAAGTATTCTTTGTGAATTTCATCCAGAAATATTGAGAATTACGGTTTTTAGGGCAGATTTTCGATTTTTTGAAAAAACTGTAAGGGGTTAGCCTATCGATTTTTTTGGTCAAAAAATTTTTGTCGAGATTTTGCAAATTCCGCAATGGAAATCAATTAGTAGGACCATTTCAAGTATTCTTTGTGAATTTCATCCAGAAATATTGAGAATTACGGTTTTTAGGGCAGATTTTCGATTTTTTGAAAAAACTGTAAGGGGTTAGCCTATCGATTTTTTTGGTCAAAAAATTTTTTGTCGAGATTTTGCAAATTCCGCAATGGAAATCAATTAGTAGGACCATTTCAAGTATTCTTTGTGAATTTCATCCAGAAATATTGAGAATTACGGTTTTTAGGGCAGATTTTCGATTTTTTGAAAAAACTGTAAGGGGTTAGCCTATCGATTTTTTTGGTCAAAAAATTTTTTGTCGAGATTTTGCAAATTCCGCAATGGAAATCAATTAGTAGGACCATTTCAAGTATTCTTTGTGAATTTCATCCAGAAATATTGAGAATTGCGGTTTTTAGGGCAGATTTTCGATTTTTTGAAAAAACTGTAAGGGGTTAGCCTATCGATTTTTTTGGTCAAAAAATTTTTTGTCGAGATTTTGCAAATTCCGCAATGGAAATCAATTAGTAGGACCATTTCAAGTATTCTTTGTGAATTTCATCCAGAAATATTGAGAATTGCGGTTTTTAGGGCAGATTTTCGATTTTTTGAAAAAACTGTAAGGGGTTAGCCTATCGATTTTTTTGGTCAAAAAATTTTTTGTCGAGATTTTGCAAATTCCGCAATGGAAATCAATTAGTAGGACCATTTCAAGTATTCTTTGTGAATTTCATCCAGAAATATTGAGAATTGCGGTTTTTAGGGCAGATTTTCGATTTTTTGAAAAAACTGTAAGGGGTTAGCCTATCGATTTTTTTGGTCAAAAAATTTTTTGTCGAGATTTTGCAAATTCCGCAATGGAAATCAATTAGTAGGACCATTTCAAGTATTCTTTGTGAATTTCATCCAGAAATATTGAGAATTGCGGTTTTTAGGGCAGATTTTCGATTTTTTGAAAAAACTGTAAGGGGTTAGCCTATCGATTTTTTTGGTCAAAAAATTTTTTGTCGAGATTTTGCAAATTCCGCAATGGAAATCAATTAGTAGGACCATTTCAAGTATTCTTTGTGAATTTCATCCAGAAATATTGAGAATTACGGTTTTTAGGGCAGATTTTCGATTTTTTGAAAAAACTGTAAGGGGTTAGCCTATCGATTTTTTTGGTCAAAAAATTTTTTGTCGAGATTTTGCAAATTCCGCAATGGAAATCAATTAGTAGGACCATTTCAAGTATTCTTTGTGAATTTCATCCAGAAATATTGAGAATTACGGTTTTTAGGGCAGATTTTCGATTTTTTGAAAAAACTGTAAGGGGTTAGCCTATCGATTTTTTTGGTCAAAAAATTTTTTGTCGAGATTTTGCAAATTCCGCAATGGAAATCAATTAGTAGGACCATTTCAAGTATTCTTTGTGAATTTCATCCAGAAATATTGAGAATTGCGGTTTTTAGGGCAGATTTTCGATTTTTTGAAAAAACTGTAAGGGGTTAGCCTATCGATTTTTTTGGTCAAAAAATTTTTTGTCGAGATTTTGCAAATTCCGCAATGGAAATC
>NW_026604596.1:0-20142 GCF_024763615.1 Phlebotomus papatasi
ACTAGAAGAGATAGACCCCCCAAAGTTGGCATCAAAAAAAATTTTTTTTAGGCATATTTTGTATGCAAATCTTTAAACGCGAATATCTCCTAAACTAGAAGAGATAGACCCCCCAAAGTTGGCATCAAAAAAAATTTTTTTTAGGCATATTTTGTATGCAAATCTTTAAACGCGAATATCTCCTAAACTAGAAGAGATAGACCCCCCAAAGTTGGCATCAAAAAAAATTTTTTTTAGGCATATTTTGTATGCAAATCTTTAAACGCGAATATCTCCTAAACTAGAAGAGATAGACCCCCCAAAGTTGGCATCAAAAAAAATTTTTTTTAGGCATATTTTGTATGCAAATCTTTAAACGCGAATATCTCCTAAACTAGAAGAGATAGACCCCCCAAAGTTGGCATCAAAAAAAATTTTTTTTAGGCATATTTTGTATGCAAATCTTTAAACGCGAATATCTCCTAAACTAGAAGAGATAGACCCCCCAAAGTTGGCATCAAAAAAAATTTTTTTTAGGCATATTTTGTATGCAAATCTTTAAACGCGAATATCTCCTAAACTAGAAGAGATAGACCCCCCAAAGTTGGCATCAAAAAAAATTTTTTTTAGGCATATTTTGTATGCAAATCTTTAAACGCGAATATCTCCTAAACTAGAAGAGATAGACCCCCCAAAGTTGGCATCAAAAAAAATTTTTTTTAGGCATATTTTGTATGCAAATCTTTAAACGCGAATATCTCCTAAACTAGAAGAGATAGACCCCCCCCCAAAGTTGGCATCAAAGTTGGCATCAAAAAAATTTTTTTTAGGCATATTTTGTATGCAAATCTTTAAACGCGAATATCTCCTAAACTAGAAGAGATAGACCCCCCAAAGTTGGCATCAAAAAAAATTTTTTTTAGGCATATTTTGTATGTAAATCTTTAAACGCGAATATCTCCTAAACTAGAAGAGATAGACCCCCCAAAGTTGGCATCAAAAAAAATTTTTTTTAGGCATATTTTGTATGCAAATCTTTAAACGCGAATATCTCCTAAACTAGAAGAGATAGACCCCCCAAAGTTGGCATCAAAAAAAATTTTTTTTAGGCATATTTTGTATGCAAATCTTTAAACGCGAATATCTCCTAAACTAGAAGAGATAGACCCCCCAAAGTTGGCATCAAAAAAAATTTTTTTTAGGCATATTTTGTATGCAAATCTTTAAACGCGAATATCTCCTAAACTAGAAGAGATAGACCCCCCAAAGTTGGCATCAAAAAAAATTTTTTTAGGCATATTTTGTATGCAAATCTTTAAACGCGAATATCTCCTAAACTAGAAGAGATAGACCCCCCAAAGTTGGCATCAAAAAAAATTTTTTTTAGGCATATTTTGTATGCAAATCTTTAAACGCGAATATCTCCTAAACTAGAAGAGATAGACCCCCCAAAGTTGGCATCAAAAAAAATTTTTTTTAGGCATATTTTGTATGCAAATCTTTAAACGCGAATATCTCCTAAACTAGAAGAGATAGACCCCCCAAAGTTGGCATCAAAAAAAATTTTTTTAGGCATATTTTGTATGCAAATCTTTAAACGCGAATATCTCCTAAACTAGAAGAGATAGACCCCCCAAAGTTGGCATCAAAAAAAATTTTTTTTAGGCATATTTTGTATGCAAATCTTTAAACGCGAATATCTCCTAAACTAGAAGAGATAGACCCCCCAAAGTTGGCATCAAAAAAAATTTTTTTTAGGCATATTTTGTATGCAAATCTTTAAACGCGAATATCTCCTAAACTAGAAGAGATAGACCCCCCAAAGTTGGCATCAAAAAAAATTTTTTTAGGCATATTTTGTATGCAAATCTTTAAACGCGAATATCTCCTAAACTAGAAGAGATAGACCCCCCAAAGTTGGCATCAAAAAAAATTTTTTTAGGCATATTTTGTATGCAAATCTTTAAACGCGAATATCTCCTAAACTAGAAGAGATAGACCCCCCAAAGTTGGCATCAAAAAAAATTTTTTTTAGGCATATTTTGTATGCAAATCTTTAAACGCGAATATCTCCTAAACTAGAAGAGATAGACCCCCCAAAGTTGGCATCAAAAAAAATTTTTTTAGGCATATTTTGTATGCAAATCTTTAAACGCGAATATCTCCTAAACTATAAGAGATAGACCCCCCAAAGTTCGCATCAAAAAAAATTTTTTTTAGGCATATTTTGTATGCAAATCTTTAAACGCGAATATCTCCTAAACTAGAAGAGATAGACCCCCCAAAGTTGGCATCAAAAAAAATTTTTTTTAGGCATATTTTGTATGCAAATCTTTAAACGCGAATATCTCCTAAACTAGAAGAGATAGACCCCCCAAAGTTGGCATCAAAAAAAATTTTTTTAGGCATATTTTGTATGCAAATCTTTAAACGCGAATATCTCCTAAACTATAAGAGATAGACCCCCCAAAGTTCGCATCAAAAAAAATTTTTTTTTAGGCATATTTTGTATGCAAATCTTTAAACGCGAATATCTCCTAAACTAGAAGAGATAGACCCCCCAAAGTTGGCATCAAAAAAAATTTTTTTTAGGCATATTTTGTATGCAAATCTTTAAACGCGAATATCTCCTAAACTAGAAGAGATAGACCCCCCAAAGTTGGCATCAAAAAAAATTTTTTTTAGGCATATTTTGTATGCAAATCTTTAAACGCGAATATCTCCTAAACTAGAAGAGATAGACCCCCCAAAGTTGGCATCAAAAAAAATTTTTTTTAGGCATATTTTGTATGCAAATCTTTAAACGCGAATATCTCCTAAACTAGAAGAGATAGACCCCCCAAAGTTGGCATCAAAAAAAATTTTTTTTAGGCATATTTTGTATGCAAATCTTTAAACGCGAATATCTCCTAAACTAGAAGAGATAGACCCCCCAAAGTTGGCATCAAAAAAAATTTTTTTAGGCATATTTTGTATGCAAATCTTTAAACGCGAATATCTCCTAAACTAGAAGAGATAGACCCCCCAAAGTTGGCATCAAAAAAAATTTTTTTTAGGCATATTTTGTATGCAAATCTTTAAACGCGAATATCTCCTAAACTAGAAGAGATAGACCCCCCAAAGTTGGCATCAAAAAAAATTTTTTTTTAGGCATATTTTGTATGCAAATCTTTAAACGCGAATATCTCCTAAACTAGAAGAGATAGACCCCCCAAAGTTGGCATCAAAAAAAAATTTTTTTAGGCATATTTTGTATGCAAATCTTTAAACGCGAATATCTCCTAAACTAGAAGAGATAGACCCCCCAAAGTTGGCATCAAAAAAAATTTTTTTAGGCATATTTTGTATGCAAATCTTTAAACGCGAATATCTCCTAAACTAGAAGAGATAGACCCCCCAAAGTTGGCATCAAAAAAAATTTTTTTTAGGCATATTTTGTATGCAAATCTTTAAACGCGAATATCTCCTAAACTAGAAGAGATAGACCCCCCAAAGTTGGCATCAAAAAAATTTTTTTTTGGCATATTTTGTATGCAAATCTTTAAACGCGAATATCTCCTAAACTAGAAGAGATAGACCCCCCAAAGTTGGCATCAAAAAAAATTTTTTTTTAGGCATATTTTGTATGCAAATCTTTAAACGCGAATATCTCCTAAACTAGAAGAGATAGACCCCCCAAAGTTGGCATCAAAAAAATTTTTTTAGGCATATTTTGTATGCAAATCTTTAAACGCGAATATCTCCTAAACTAGAAGAGATAGACCCCCCAAAGTTGGCATCAAAAAAAATTTTTTTTAGGCATATTTTGTATGCAAATCTTTAAACGCGAATATCTCCTAAACTAGAAGAGATAGACCCCCCAAAGTTGGCATCAAAAAAAATTTTTTTTAGGCATATTTTGTATGCAAATCTTTAAACGCGAATATCTCCTAAACTAGAAGAGATAGACCCCCCAAAGTTGGCATCAAAAAAAATTTTTTTTAGGCATATTTTGTATGCAAATCTTTAAACGCGAATATCTCCTAAACTAGAAGAGATAGACCCCCCAAAGTTGGCATCAAAAAAAATTTTTTTTAGGCATATTTTGTATGCAAATCTTTAAACGCGAATATCTCCTAAACTAGAAGAGATAGACCCCCCAAAGTTGGCATCAAAAAAAAAATTTTTTTTAGGCATATTTTGTATGCAAATCTTTAAACGCGAATATCTCCTAAACTAGAAGAGATAGACCCCCTAAAGTTGGCATCAAAAAAAAATTTTTTTTAGGCATATTTTGTATGCAAATCTTTAAACGCGAATATCTCCTAAACTAGAAGAGATAGACCCCCCAAAGTTGGCATCAAAAAAACTTTTTTTAGGCATATTTTGTATGCAAATCTTTAAACGCGAATATCTCCTAAACTAGAAGAGATAGACCCCCCAAAGTTGGCATCAAAAAAAATTTTTTTTTAGGCATATTTTGTATGCAAATCTTTAAACGCGAATATCTCCTAAACTAGAAGAGATAGACCCCCCAAAGTTGGCATCAAAAAAATTTTTTTAGGCATATTTTGTATGCAAATCTTTAAACGCGAATATCTCCTAAACTAGAAGAGATAGACCCCCCAAAGTTGGCATCAAAAAAAATTTTTTTAGGCATATTTTGTATGCAAATCTTTAAACGCGAATATCTCCTAAACTAGAAGAGATAGACCCCCCAAAGTTGGCATCAAAAAAAATTTTTTTTTAGGCATATTTTGTATGCAAATCTTTAAACGCGAATATCTCCTAAACTAGAAGAGATAGACCCCCCAAAGTTGGCATCAAAAAAAATTTTTTTAGGCATATTTTGTATGCAAATCTTTAAACGCGAATATCTCCTAAACTAGAAGAGATAGACCCCCTAAAGTTGGCATCAAAAAAAATTTTTTTTAGGCATATTTTGTATGCAAATCTTTAAACGCGAATATCTCCTAAACTAGAAGAGATAGACCCCCCAAAGTTGGCATCAAAAAAATTTTTTTTAGGCATATTTTGTATGCAAATCTTTAAACGCGAATATCTCCTAAACTAGAAGAGATAGACCCCCCAAAGTTGGCATCAAAAAAATTTTTTTAGGCATATTTTGTATGCAAATCTTTAAACGCGAATATCTCCTAAACTAGAAGAGATAGACCCCCCAAAGTTGGCATCTAGAAAAAAAAATTTTTTTTAGGCATATTTTGTATGCAAATCTTTAAACGCGAATATCTCCTAAACTAGAAGAGATAGACCCCCCAAAGTTGGCATCAAAAAAATTTTTTTAGGCATATTTTGTATGCAAATCTTTAAACGCGAATATCTCCTAAACTAGAAGAGATAGACCCCCCAAAGTTGGCATCAAAAAAAAATTTTTTTTAGGCATATTTTGTATGCAAATCTTTAAACGCGAATATCTCCTAAACTAGAAGAGATAGACCCCCCAAAGTTGGCATCAAAAAAAATTTTTTTTAGGCATATTTTGTATGCAAATCTTTAAACGCGAATATCTCCTAAACTAGAAGAGATAGACCCCCCAAAGTTGGCATCAAAAAAAATTTTTTTAGGCATATTTTGTATGCAAATCTTTAAACGCGAATATCTCCTAAACTAGAAGAGATAGACCCCCCAAAGTTGGCATCAAAAAAAATTTTTTTTAGGCATATTTTGTATGCAAATCTTTAAACGCGAATATCTCCTAAACTAGAAGAGATAGACCCCCCAAAGTTGGCATCAAAAAAAAATTATTTTAGGCATATTTTGTATGCAAATCTTTAAACGCGAATATCTCCTAAACTAGAAGAGATAGACCCCCCAAAGTTGGCATCAAAAAAAATTTTTTTTAGGCATATTTTGTATGCAAATCTTTAAACGCGAATATCTCCTAAACTAGAAGAGATAGACCCCTCAAAGTTGGCATCAAAAAAAAAATTTTTTTGGCATATTTTGTATGCAAATCTTTAAACGCAAATATCTCCTAAACTAGAAGAGATAGACCCCCCAAAGTTGGCATCAAAAAAAATTTTTTTTAGGCATATTTTGTATGCAAATCTTTAAACGCGAATATCTCCTAAACTAGAAGAGATAGACCCCCTAAAGTTGGCATCAAAAAAAAATTTTTTTGAGGCATATTTTGTATGCAAATCTTTAAACGCGAATATCTCCTAAACTAGAAGAGATAGACCCCCCAAAGTTGGCATCAAAAAAACTTTTTTTGGCATATTTTGTATGCAAATCTTTAAACGCGAATATCTCCTAAACTAGAAGAGATAGACCCCCCAAAGTTGGCATCAAAAAAAATTTTTTTTTAGGCATATTTTGTATGCAAATCTTTAAACGCGAATATCTCCTAAACTAGAAGAGATAGACCCCCCAAAGTTGGCATCAAAAAAATTTTTTTAGGCATATTTTGTATGCAAATCTTTAAACGCGAATATCTCCTAAACTAGAAGAGATAGACCCCCCAAAGTTGGCATCAAAAAAAATTTTTTTAGGCATATTTTGTATGCAAATCTTTAAACGCGAATATCTCCTAAACTAGAAGAGATAGACCCCCCAAAGTTGGCATCAAAAAAAATTTTTTTTTAGGCATATTTTGTATGCAAATCTTTAAACGCGAATATCTCCTAAACTAGAAGAGATAGACCCCCCAAAGTTGGCATCAAAAAAAATTTTTTTAGGCATATTTTGTATGCAAATCTTTAAACGCGAATATCTCCTAAACTAGAAGAGATAGACCCCCTAAAGTTGGCATCAAAAAAAATTTTTTTTAGGCATATTTTGTATGCAAATCTTTAAACGCGAATATCTCCTAAACTAGAAGAGATAGACCCCCCAAAGTTGGCATCAAAAAAATTTTTTTTAGGCATATTTTGTATGCAAATCTTTAAACGCGAATATCTCCTAAACTAGAAGAGATAGACCCCCCAAAGTTGGCATCAAAAAAATTTTTTTAGGCATATTTTGTATGCAAATCTTTAAACGCGAATATCTCCTAAACTAGAAGAGATAGACCCCCCAAAGTTGGCATCAAAAAAATTTTTTTTAGGCATATTTTGTATGCAAATCTTTAAACGCGAATATCTCCTAAACTAGAAGAGATAGACCCCCCAAAGTTGGCATCAAAAAAAAAATTTTTTAGGCATATTTTGTATGCAAATCTTTAAACGCGAATATCTCCTAAACTAGAAGAGATAGACCCCCCAAAGTTGGCATCAAAAAAAATTTTTTTAGGCATATTTTGTATGCAAATCTTTAAACGCGAATATCTCCTAAACTAGAAGAGATAGACCCCCCAAAGTTGGCATCAAAAAAAAATTTTTTTAGGCATATTTTGTATGCAAATCTTTAAACGCGAATATCTCCTAAACTAGAAGAGATAGACCCCCCAAAGTTGGCATCAAAAAAAAATTTTTTTAGGCATATTTTGTATGCAAATCTTTAAACGCGAATATCTCCTAAACTAGAAGAGATAGACCCCCCAAAGTTGGCATCAAAAAAAATTTTTTTTAGGCATATTTTGTATGCAAATCTTTAAACGCGAATATCTCCTAAACTAGAAGAGATAGACCCCCAAAGTTGGCATCAAAAAAAATTTTTTTTAGGCATATTTTGTATGCAAATCTTTAAACGCGAATATCTCCTAAACTAGAAGAGATAGATCCCCCAAAGTTGGCATCAAAAAAAATTTTTTTTAGGCATATTTTGTATGCAAATCTTTAAACGCGAATATCTCCTAAACTAGAAGAGATAGACCCCCCAAAGTTGGCATCAAAAAAAAATTTTTTTTTTGGCATATTTTGTATGTAAATCTTTAAACGCGAATATCTCCTAAACTAGAAGAGATAGACCCCCCAAAGTTGGCATCAAAAAAAATTTTTTTTAGGCATATTTTGTATGCAAATCTTTAAACGCGAATATCTCCTAAACTAGAAGAGATAGACCCCCCAAAGTTGGCATCAAAAAAAATTTTTTTAGGCATATTTTGTATGCAAATCTTTAAACGCGAATATCTCCTAAACTAGAAGAGATAGACCCCCCAAAGTTGGCATCAAAAAAAATTTTTTTAGGCATATTTTTTATGCAAGTCTTTAAACGCGAATATCTCCTAAACTAGAAGAGATAGACCCCCCAAAGTTGGCATCAAAAAAATCTTTAAACGCGAATATCTCCTAAACTAGAAGAGATTTTTTTAGGCATATTTTGTATGCAAATCTTTAAACGCGAATATCTCCTAAACTAGAAGAGATAGACCCCCCAAAGTTGGCATCAAAAAAAATTTTTTTAGGCATATTTTGTATGCAAATCTTTAAACGCGAATATCTCCTAAACTAGAAGAGATAGACCCCCCAAAGTTGGCATCAAAAAAAATTTTTTTTAGGCATATTTTGTATGCAAATCTTTAAACGCGAATATCTCCTAAACTAGAAGAGATAGACCCCCCAAAGTTGGCATCAAAAAAAATTTTTTTTAGGCATATTTTGTATGCAAATCTTTAAACGCGAATATCTCCTAAACTAGAAGAGATAGACCCCCCAAAGTTGGCATCAAAAAAAATTTTTTTAGGCATATTTTGTATGCAAATCTTTAAACGCGAATATCTCCTAAACTAGAAGAGATAGACCCCCCAAAGTTGGCATCAAAAAAAATTTTTTTTAGGCATATTTTGTATGCAAATCTTTAAACGCGAATATCTCCTAAACTAGAAGAGATAGACCCCCCAAAGTTGGCATCAAAAAAAATTTTTTTTAGGCATATTTTGTATGCAAATCTTTAAACGCGAATATCTCCTAAACTAGAAGAGATAGACCCCCCAAAGTTGGCATCAAAAAAATTTTTTTAGGCATATTTTGTATGCAAATCTTTAAACGCGAATATCTCCTAAACTAGAAGAGATAGACCCCCCAAAGTTGGCATCAAAAAAAATTTTTTTTAGGCATATTTTGTATGCAAATCTTTAAACGCGAATATCTCCTAAACTAGAAGAGATAGACCCCCCAAAGTTGGCATCAAAAAAAATTTTTTTTAGGCATATTTTGTATGCAAATCTTTAAACGCGAATATCTCCTAAACTAGAAGAGATAGACCCCCCAAAGTTGGCATCAAAAAAAATTTTTTTAGGCATATTTTGTATGCAAATCTTTAAACGCGAATATCTCCTAAACTAGAAGAGATAGACCCCCCAAAGTTGGCATCAAAAAAAATAAACGCGAATATCTCCTAAACTAGAAGAGATAGACCCCCCAAAAAAAAAATTTTTTTTAGGCATATTTTGTATGCAAATCTTTAAACGCGAATATCTCCTAAACTAGAAGAGATAGACCCCCCAAAGTTGGCATCAAAAAAAAATTTTTTTAGGCATATTTTGTATGCAAATCTTTAAACGCGAATATCTCCTAAACTAGAAGAGATAGACCCCCCAAAGTTGGCATCAAAAAAAATTTTTTTTAGGCATATTTTGTATGCAAATCTTTAAACGCGAATATCTCCTAAACTAGAAGAGATAGACCCCCCAAAGTTGGCATCAAAAAAAATTTTTTTTAGGCATATTTTGTATGCAAATCTTTAAACGCGAATATCTCCTAAACTAGAAGAGATAGACCCCCCAAAGTTGGCATCAAAAAAAATTTTTTTTAGGCATATTTTGTATGCAAATCTTTAAACGCGAATATCTCCTAAACTAGAAGAGATAGACCCCCCAAAGTTGGCATCAAAAAAAATTTTTTTTAGGCATATTTTGTATGCAAATCTTTAAACGCGAATATCTCCTAAACTAGAAGAGATAGACCCCCCAAAGTTGGCATCAAAAAAAAAATTTTTTTTAGGCATATTTTGTATGCAAATCTTTAAACGCGAATATCTCCTAAACTAGAAGAGATAGACCCCCCAAAGTTGGCATCAAAAAAAATTTTTTTTAGGCATATTTTGTATGCAAATCTTTAAACGCGAATATCTCCTAAACTAGAAGAGATAGACCCCCCAAAGTTGGCATCAAAAAAATTTTTTTTAGGCATATTTTGTATGCAAATCTTTAAACGCGAATATCTCCTAAACTAGAAGAGATAGACCCCCCAAAGTTGGCATCAAAAAAATTTTTTTTAGGCATATTTTGTATGCAAATCTTTAAACGCGAATATCTCCTAAACTAGAAGAGATAGACCCCCCAAAGTTGGCATCAAAAAAAATTTTTTTTAGGCATATTTTGTATGCAAATCTTTAAACGCGAATATCTCCTAAACTAGAAGAGATAGACCCCCCAAAGTTGGCATCAAAAAAAATTTTTTTTAGGCATATTTTGTATGCAAATCTTTAAACGCGAATATCTCCTAAACTAGAAGAGATAGACCCCCCAAAGTTGGCATCAAAAAAAATTTTTTTTAGGCATATTTTGTATGCAAATCTTTAAACGCGAATATCTCCTAAACTAGAAGAGATAGACCCCCCAAAGTTGGCATCAAAAAAAAATTTTTTTAGGCATATTTTGTATGCAAATCTTTAAACGCGAATATCTCCTAAACTAGAAGAGATAGACCCCCCAAAGTTGGCATCAAAAAAAATTTTTTTTAGGCATATTTTGTATGCAAATCTTTAAACGCGAATATCTCCTAAACTAGAAGAGATAGACCCCCCAAAGTTGGCATCAAAAAAAATTTTTTTTAGGCATATTTTGTATGCAAATCTTTAAACGCGAATATCTCCTAAACTAGAAGAGATAGACCCCCCAAAGTTGGCATCAAAAAAAATTTTTTTTAGGCATATTTTGTATGCAAATCTTTAAACGCGAATATCTCCTAAACTAGAAGAGATAGACCCCCCAAAGTTGGCATCAAAAAAAATTTTTTTTAGGCATATTTTGTATGCAAATCTTTAAACGCGAATATCTCCTAAACTAGAAGAGATAGACCCCCCAAAGTTGGCATCAAAAAAAATTTTTTTTAGGCATATTTTGTATGCAAATCTTTAAACGCGAATATCTCCTAAACTAGAAGAGATAGACCCCCCAAAGTTGGCATCAAAAAAAATTTTTTTTAGGCATATTTTGTATGCAAATCTTTAAACGCGAATATCTCCTAAACTAGAAGAGATAGACCCCCCAAAGTTGGCATCAAAAAAAATTTTTTTTAGGCATATTTTGTATGCAAATCTTTAAACGCGAATATCTCCTAAACTAGAAGAGATAGACCCCCCAAAGTTGGCATCAAAAAAAATTTTTTTTAGGCATATTTTGTATGCAAATCTTTAAACGCGAATATCTCCTAAACTAGAAGAGATAGACCCCCCAAAGTTGGCATCAAAAAAAATTTTTTTTAGGCATATTTTGTATGCAAATCTTTAAACGCGAATATCTCCTAAACTAGAAGAGATAGACCCCCCAAAGTTGGCATCTAGAAGAAAAAAAATTTTTTTTAGGCATATTTTGTATGCAAATCTTTAAACGCGAATATCTCCTAAACTAGAAGAGATAGACCCCCCAAAGTTGGCATCAAAAAAAATTTTTTTTAGGCATATTTTGTATGCAAATCTTTAAACGCGAATATCTCCTAAACTAGAAGAGATAGACCCCCCAAAGTTGGCATCAAAAAAAATTTTTTTTAGGCATATTTTGTATGCAAATCTTTAAACGCGAATATCTCCTAAACTAGAAGAGATAGACCCCCCAAAGTTGGCATCAAAAAAAATTTTTTTTAGGCATATTTTGTATGCAAATCTTTAAACGCGAATATCTCCTAAACTAGAAGAGATAGACCCCCCAAAGTTGGCATCAAAAAAAATTTTTTTTAGGCATATTTTGTATGCAAATCTTTAAACGCGAATATCTCCTAAACTAGAAGAGATAGACCCCCCAAAGTTGGCATCAAAAAAAATTTTTTTTAGGCATATTTTGTATGCAAATCTTTAAACGCGAATATCTCCTAAACTAGAAGAGATAGACCCCCCAAAGTTGGCATCAAAAAAAATTTTTTTTAGGCATATTTTGTATGCAAATCTTTAAACGCGAATATCTCCTAAACTAGAAGAGATAGACCCCCCAAAGTTGGCATCAAAAAAAATTTTTTTTAGGCATATTTTGTATGCAAATCTTTAAACGCGAATATCTCCTAAACTAGAAGAGATAGACCCCCCAAAGTTGGCATCAAAAAAAATTTTTTTTAGGCATATTTTGTATGCAAATCTTTAAACGCGAATATCTCCTAAACTAGAAGAGATAGACCCCCCAAAGTTGGCATCAAAAAAAATTTTTTTTAGGCATATTTTGTATGCAAATCTTTAAACGCGAATATCTCCTAAACTAGAAGAGATAGACCCCCCAAAGTTGGCATCAAAAAAAATTTTTTTTAGGCATATTTTGTATGCAAATCTTTAAACGCGAATATCTCCTAAACTAGAAGAGATAGACCCCCCAAAGTTGGCATCAAAAAAAATTTTTTTTAGGCATATTTTGTATGCAAATCTTTAAACGCGAATATCTCCTAAACTAGAAGAGATAGACCCCCCAAAGTTGGCATCAAAAAAAATTTTTTTTAGGCATATTTTGTATGCAAATCTTTAAACGCGAATATCTCCTAAACTAGAAGAGATAGACCCCCCAAAGTTGGCATCAAAAAAAATTTTTTTTAGGCATATTTTGTATGCAAATCTTTAAACGCGAATATCTCCTAAACTAGAAGAGATAGACCCCCCAAAGTTGGCATCAAAAAAAATTTTTTTTAGGCATATTTTGTATGCAAATCTTTAAACGCGAATATCTCCTAAACTAGAAGAGATAGACCCCCCAAAGTTGGCATCAAAAAAAATTTTTTTTAGGCATATTTTGTATGCAAATCTTTAAACGCGAATATCTCCTAAACTAGAAGAGATAGACCCCCCAAAGTTGGCATCAAAAAAAATTTTTTTAGGCATATTTTGTATGCAAATCTTTAAACGCGAATATCTCCTAAACTAGAAGAGATAGACCCCCCAAAGTTGGCATCAAAAAAAATTTTTTTTAGGCATATTTTGTATGCAAATCTTTAAACGCGAATATCTCCTAAACTAGAAGAGATAGACCCCCCAAAGTTGGCATCAAAAAAAATTTTTTTTAGGCATATTTTGTATGCAAATCTTTAAACGCGAATATCTCCTAAACTAGAAGAGATAGACCCCCCAAAGTTGGCATCAAAAAAAATTTTTTTTAGGCATATTTTGTATGCAAATCTTTAAACGCGAATATCTCCTAAACTAGAAGAGATAGACCCCCCTTTAAAGACCCCCCAAAGTTGGCATCAAAAAAAATTTTTTTTAGGCATATTTTGTATGCAAATCTTTAAACGCGAATATCTCCTAAACTAGAAGAGATAGACCCCCCAAAGTTGGCATCAAAAAAAATTTTTTTTAGGCATATTTTGTATGCAAATCTTTAAACGCGAATATCTCCTAAACTAGAAGAGATAGACCCCCCAAAGTTGGCATCAAAAAAAATTTTTTTTAGGCATATTTTGTATGCAAATCTTTAAACGCGAATATCTCCTAAACTAGAAGAGATAGACCCCCCAAAGTTGGCATCAAAAAAAATTTTTTTTAGGCATATTTTGTATGCAAATCTTTAAACGCGAATATCTCCTAAACTAGAAGAGATAGACCCCCCAAAGTTGGCATCAAAAAAATTTTTTTTAGGCATATTTTGTATGCAAATCTTTAAACGCGAATATCTCCTAAACTAGAAGAGATAGACCCCCCAAAGTTGGCATCAAAAAAAATTTTTTTTAGGCATATTTTGTATGCAAATCTTTAAACGCGAATATCTCCTAAACTAGAAGAGATAGACCCCCCAAAGTTGGCATCAAAAAAAATTTTTTTTAGGCATATTTTGTATGCAAATCTTTAAACGCGAATATCTCCTAAACTAGAAGAGATAGACCCCCCAAAGTTGGCATCAAAAAAAATTTTTTTTAGGCATATTTTGTATGCAAATCTTTAAACGCGAATATCTCCTAAACTAGAAGAGATAGACCCCCCAAAGTTGGCATCAAAAAAATATCTTTTTTTAGGCATATTTTGTATGCAAATCTTTAAACGCGAATATCTCCTAAACTAGAAGAGATAGACCCCCCAAAGTTGGCATCAAAAAAAATTTTTTTTAGGCATATTTTGTATGCAAATCTTTAAACGCGAATATCTCCTAAACTAGAAGAGATAGACCCCCCAAAGTTGGCATCAAAAAAAAGTTGGCATTTTTTTTAGGCATATTTTGTATGCAAATCTTTAAACGCGAATATCTCCTAAACTAGAAGAGATAGACCCCCCAAAGTTGGCATCAAAAAAAATTTTTTTTAGGCATATTTTGTATGCAAATCTTTAAACGCGAATATCTCCTAAACTAGAAGAGATAGACCCCCCAAAGTTGGCATCAAAAAAAATTTTTTTTAGGCATATTTTGTATGCAAATCTTTAAACGCGAATATCTCCTAAACTAGAAGAGATAGACCCCCCAAAGTTGGCATCTAGAAGAGAAAAAAATTTTTTTTAGGCATATTTTGTATGCAAATCTTTAAACGCGAATATCTCCTAAACTAGAAGAGATAGACCCCCCAAAGTTGGCATCAAAAAAATTTTTTTTTAGGCATATTTTGTATGCAAATCTTTAAACGCGAATATCTCCTAAACTAGAAGAGATAGACCCCCCAAAGTTGGCATCAAAAAAAATTTTTTTTAGGCATATTTTGTATGCAAATCTTTAAACGCGAATATCTCCTAAACTAGAAGAGATAGACCCCCCAAAGTTGGCATCAAAAAAAATTTTTTTTAGGCATATTTTGTATGCAAATCTTTAAACGCGAATATCTCCTAAACTAGAAGAGATAGACCCCCCAAAGTTGGCATCAAAAAAAATTTTTTTAGGCATATTTTGTATGCAAATCTTTAAACGCGAATATCTCCTAAACTAGAAGAGATAGACCCCCCAAAGTTGGCATCAAAAAAAATTTTTTTTAGGCATATTTTGTATGCAAATCTTTAAACGCGAATATCTCCTAAACTAGAAGAGATAGACCCCCCAAAGTTGGCATCAAAAAAAATTTTTTTTAGGCATATTTTGTATGCAAATCTTTAAACGCGAATATCTCCTAAACTAGAAGAGATAGACCCCCCAAAGTTGGCATCAAAAAAAATTTTTTTTAGGCATATTTTGTATGCAAATCTTTAAACGCGAATATCTCCTAAACTAGAAGAGATAGACCCCCCAAAGTTGGCATCAAAAAAAAAATTTTTTTTTAGGCATATTTTGTATGCAAATCTTTAAACGCGAATATCTCCTAAACTAGAAGAGATAGACCCCCCTAAAGTTGGCATCAAAAAAAAATTTTTTTGGCATATTTTGTATGCAAATCTTTAAACGCGAATATCTCCTAAACTAGAAGAGATAGACCCCCCAAAGTTGGCATCAAAAAAACTTTTTTTGGCATATTTTGTATGCAAATCTTTAAACGCGAATATCTCCTAAACTAGAAGAGATAGACCCCCCAAAGTTGGCATCAAAAAAAATTTTTTTTTAGGCATATTTTGTATGCAAATCTTTAAACGCGAATATCTCCTAAACTAGAAGAGATAGACCCCCCAAAGTTGGCATCAAAAAAATTTTTTTTAGGCATATTTTGTATGCAAATCTTTAAACGCGAATATCTCCTAAACTAGAAGAGATAGACCCCCCAAAGTTGGCATCAAAAAAAATTTTTTTAGGCATATTTTGTATGCAAATCTTTAAACGCGAATATCTCCTAAACTAGAAGAGATAGACCCCCCAAAGTTGGCATCAAAAAAAATTTTTTTTTAGGCATATTTTGTATGCAAATCTTTAAACGCGAATATCTCCTAAACTAGAAGAGATAGACCCCCCAAAGTTGGCATCAAAAAAAATTTTTTTAGGCATATTTTGTATGCAAATCTTTAAACGCGAATATCTCCTAAACTAGAAGAGATAGACCCCCTAAAGTTGGCATCAAAAAAAATTTTTTTTAGGCATATTTTGTATGCAAATCTTTAAACGCGAATATCTCCTAAACTAGAAGAGATAGACCCCCCAAAGTTGGCATCAAAAAAATTTTTTTTAGGCATATTTTGTATGCAAATCTTTAAACGCGAATATCTCCTAAACTAGAAGAGATAGACCCCCCAAAGTTGGCATCAAAAAAATTTTTTTAGGCATATTTTGTATGCAAATCTTTAAACGCGAATATCTCCTAAACTAGAAGAGATAGACCCCCCAAAGTTGGCATCAAAAAAATTTTTTTTAGGCATATTTTGTATGCAAATCTTTAAACGCGAATATCTCCTAAACTAGAAGAGATAGACCCCCCAAAGTTGGCATCAAAAAAAAATTTTTTTTAGGCATATTTTGTATGCAAATCTTTAAACGCGAATATCTCCTAAACTAGAAGAGATAGACCCCCCAAAGTTGGCATCAAAAAAAATTTTTTTTTAGGCATATTTTGTATGCAAATCTTTAAACGCGAATATCTCCTAAACTAGAAGAGATAGACCCCCCAAAGTTGGCATCAAAAAAAAATTTTTTTAGGCATATTTTGTATGCAAATCTTTAAACGCGAATATCTCCTAAACTAGAAGAGATAGACCCCCCAAAGTTGGCATCAAAAAAAAATTTTTTTAGGCATATTTTGTATGCAAATCTTTAAACGCGAATATCTCCTAAACTAGAAGAGATAGACCCCCCAAAGTTGGCATCAAAAAAAATTTTTTTTAGGCATATTTTGTATGCAAATCTTTAAACGCGAATATCTCCTAAACTAGAAGAGATAGACCCCCCAAAGTTGGCATCAAAAAAAATTTTTTTTAGGCATATTTTGTATGCAAATCTTTAAACGCGAATATCTCCTAAACTAGAAGAGATAGATCCCCCAAAGTTGGCATCAAAAAAAATTTTTTTTAGGCATATTTTGTATGCAAATCTTTAAACGCGAATATCTCCTAAACTAGAAGAGATAGACCCCCCAAAGTTGGCATCAAAAAAAAATCTTTTTTTTTTTGGCATATTTTGTATGTAAATCTTTAAACGCGAATATCTCCTAAACTAGAAGAGATAGACCCCCCAAAGTTGGCATCAAAAAAAATTTTTTTTAGGCATATTTTGTATGCAAATCTTTAAACGCGAATATCTCCTAAACTAGAAGAGATAGACCCCCCAAAGTTGGCATCAAAAAAAATTTTTTTTTAGGCATATTTTGTATGCAAATCTTTAAACGCGAATATCTCCTAAACTAGAAGAGATAGACCCCCCAAAGTTGGCATCAAAAAAAATTTTTTTAGGCATATTTTTTATGCAAGTCTTTAAACGCGAATATCTCCTAAACTAGAAGAGATAGACCCCCCAAAGTTGGCATCAAAAAAATTTTTTTAGGCATATTTTGTATGCAAATCTTTAAACGCGAATATCTCCTAAACTAGAAGAGATAGACCCCCCAAAGTTGGCATCAAAAAAATTTTTTTAGGCATATTTTGTATGCAAATCTTTAAACGCGAATATCTCCTAAACTAGAAGAGATAGACCCCCCAAAGTTGGCATCAAAAAAAATTTTTTTTAGGCATATTTTGTATGCAAATCTTTAAACGCGAATATCTCCTAAACTAGAAGAGATAGACCCCCCAAAGTTGGCATTAAAAAAAATTTTTTTTAGGCATATTTTGTATGCAAATCTTTAAACGCGAATATCTCCTAAACTAGAAGAGATAGACCCCCCAAAGTTGGCATCAAAAAAAATTTTTTTAGGCATATTTTGTATGCAAATCTTTAAACGCGAATATCTCCTAAACTAGAAGAGATAGACCCCCCAAAGTTGGCATCAAAAAAAATTTTTTTTAGGCATATTTTGTATGCAAATCTTTAAACGCGAATATCTCCTAAACTAGAAGAGATAGACCCCCCAAAGTTGGCATCAAAAAAAATTTTTTTAGGCATATTTTGTATGCAAATCTTTAAACGCGAATATCTCCTAAACTAGAAGAGATAGACCCCCCAAAGTTGGCATCAAAAAAAATTTTTTTTAGGCATATTTTGTATGCAAATCTTTAAACGCGAATATCTCCTAAACTAGAAGAGATAGACCCCCCAAAGTTGGCATCAAAAAAATTTTTTTAGGCATATTTTGTATGCAAATCTTTAAACGCGAATATCTCCTAAACTAGAAGAGATAGACCCCCCAAAGTTGGCATCAAAAAAAAATTTTTTTTAGGCATATTTTGTATGCAAATCTTTAAACGCGAATATCTCCTAAACTAGAAGAGATAGACCCCCCAAAGTTGGCATCAAAAAAAATTTTTTTTAGGCATATTTTGTATGCAAATCTTTAAACGCGAATATCTCCTAAACTAGAAGAGATAGACCCCCCAAAGTTGGCATCAAAAAAAATTTTTTTAGGCATATTTTGTATGCAAATCTTTAAACGCGAATATCTCCTAAACTAGAAGAGATAGACCCCCCAAAGTTGGCATCAAAAAAAATTTTTTTTAGGCATATTTTGTATGCAAATCTTTAAACGCGAATATCTCCTAAACTAGAAGAGATAGACCCCCCAAAGTTGGCATCAAAAAAAAATTATTTTAGGCATATTTTGTATGCAAATCTTTAAACGCGAATATCTCCTAAACTAGAAGAGATAGACCCCCCAAAGTTGGCATCAAAAAAAATTTTTTTTAGGCATATTTTGTATGCAAATCTTTAAACGCGAATATCTCCTAAACTAGAAGAGATAGACCCCCCAAAGTTGGCATCAAAAAAAATTTTTTTTTAGGCATATTTTGTATGCAAATCTTTAAACGCGAATATCTCCTAAACTAGAAGAGATAGACCCCCCAAAGTTGGCATCAAAAAAAATTTTTTTTAGGCATATTTTGTATGCAAATCTTTAAACGCGAATATCTCCTAAACTAGAAGAGATAGACCCCCCAAAGTTGGCATCAAAAAAAATTTTTTTTAGGCATATTTTGTATATAAACGCGCTAGAAGAGATCAAAGTTGGCATCAAAAAAAAAAATTTTTTTGGCATATTTTGTATGCAAATCTTTAAACGAATATCTCCTAAACTAGAAGAGATAGACCCCCCAAAGTTGGCATCAAAAAAAATTTTTTTTAGGCATATTTTGTATGCAAATCTTTAAACGCGAATATCTCCTAAACTAGAAGAGATAGACCCCAAAGTTGGCATCAAAGTTGGCATCTAGAAGAAAAAAAATTTTTTTTAGGCATATTTTGTATGCAAATCTTTAAACGCGAATATCTCCTAAACTAGAAGAGATAGACCCCCCAAAGTTGGCATCAAAAAAAAATTTTTTTAGGCATATTTTGTATGCAAATCTTTAAACGCGAATATCTCCTAAACTAGAAGAGATAGACCCCCCAAAGTTGGCATCAAAAAAAATTTTTTTTAGGCATATTTTGTATGCAAATCTTTAAACGCGAATATCTCCTAAACTAGAAGAGATAGACCCCCCAAAGTTGGCATCAAAAAAAAATTTTTTTAGGCATATTTTGTATGCAAATCTTTAAACGCGAATATCTCCTAAACTAGAAGAGATAGACCCCCCAAAGTTGGCATCAAAAAAAATTTTTTTTAGGCATATTTTGTATGCAAATCTTTAAACGCGAATATCTCCTAAACTAGAAGAGATAGACCCCCCAAAGTTGGCATCAAAAAAAATTTTTTTTAGGCATATTTTGTATGCAAATCTTTAAACGCAAATATCTCCTAAACTAGAAGAGATAGACCCCCCAAAGTTGGCATCAAAAAAAATTTTTTTTAGGCATATTTTGTATGCAAATCTTTAAACGCGAATATCTCCTAAACTAGAAGAGATAGACCCCCCAAAGTTGGCATCAAAAAAAATTTTTTTAGGCATATTTTGTATGCAAATCTTTAAACGCGAATATCTCCTAAACTAGAAGAGATAGACCCCCCAAAGTTGGCATCAAAAAAAATTTTTTTAGGCATATTTTGTATGCAAATCTTTAAACGCGAATATCTCCTAAACTAGAAGAGATAGACCCCCCAAAGTTGGCATCAAAAAAAATTTTTTTTAGGCATATTTTGTATGCAAATCTTTAAACGCGAATATCTCCTAAACTAGAAGAGATAGACCCCCCCAAAGTTGGCATCAAAAAAAATTTTTTTTAGGCATATT